>NC_047104.1:34717377-34839627 GCF_902500255.1 Thalassophryne amazonica | reverse complement strand
AAGGTTGGACCCCAGAGACGGAGAGCTGGTTATATATAACGGGATCTGACAAAACCCAGGAATATCCGTAAGACTTTATTTGTACGTCCGTATGATTCTGAATCTCTGAAAAATCCATATAATTTACGGACAATCCGTATAGGTTGACATGTATGCCAAAACATCAAATCTAGGCTTGCATCTCAGATGTACCTTCTGGCAAATTGTAATATATATATATATATATATATATATATATATATATATATATATATATATATATATATATATATATATATATATATATATGAAATGGCTGAGTGGATCCTTGTCATTTGATTGGTGATTTGTATGTCACATGACATGGATTATTTGTCCCATTTGTGTTGCATTGCATTTAGAGTGCAGTTTGGTTCCAATCAGAGTGCAAATTTGGTTCCATACATTAGTACCATTGCACTCTGCACGCGCACGCACATGCACCTGTGTGCCTGCACACAGACAAAACAAATCCACTGCGCTGTCTGGAGGCTGTTAGCAGGAAGTTAGAATGAAAAGCTGGACTAATTTCTGACATGATTTTTTTTTCACTGCACTGAGGATGTACACAGTCTTTTTTTTTTGTAGTACACGCGCTGACCCAGTTGTGTGTCTGTGTGCGCGCGGGGGACAACAACTCTACCGAGACAACGATTTGATTGAGCTAACTGATGCTGCTAATTCTTGTAACATACACATATGCGTGCGCACACACACACACTCACATTCACACACAAAGACACAAACAATCCTGTAAGCCTTCTAGATGCATGAAGAACTGTTCAGATGAAAAGCTGACGTGATTTTTGTCTGGACTGAGGAACTACACAGAGTCTCTCTTGGTGTTGTCTTCCACTTCTGAGACATCCTTCTGTATTTCTGGTTCAAATTCAGTTCCCACTTCATTGTGTTCTAACAGGAAACTGCCTGGTCAGTCGCCTACTTATTGTGCTCAGAGTAAAAGGAGTGGAGGGCAAACATCAAGCTATGTTTTGGTGATCTGTGTGACGATATGATACATTGATTAGCCTGGAAGGTGTGGTTCATGTGGGGGGGTAGGCACAAAAGCACAGTAAAGAGATGAGTTGACAGACACCTGTCTAGTCTGTGTGACGATATGATGCATTGATTGATCTGGAAGGTGATTCATGGGGAGGATCAGCGCATAAGTGCAGGAAAGAGATGTGTACCCACAAAAAACATTCTTCAGTCTGAAATGTGTGGTTTATGTGTGCGTGTGTGTTGAAGTGGTGTGTATGGGGATATTTTCTCATCTGATGGATGAATATAATCTGGATACCCCTTCATTTCCTATGGTGGTCAGTTTTGACCGGGAACACCACAGGTGTAACAAGGTTGACTAAACCAGTCAAAATTCAATAAACGCTGTGATAAATGGTAAATGGACTGCATTTATATAGCGCTTTTCCATCTGCATCAGACGCTCACAGTGCTTTACAGTTATGCCTCACATTCACCCTGATGCCAGGGTGCTGCCATACAAGGCGCTCACTACACACCGGGAGCAACTAGGGGATTAAAGGCCTTGCCCAAGGGCCCTCAGTGATTTTCCAGTCAGGCGGGAATTTGAACCCATGATCTTTTGGACTCAAGCCCAACACCTTAGCCACTAGACCATCACAACCCCAACTGATCATCAGTTGTATATGTTCAAGTGCACAGTGTGGAGGATATCATGAGGCCTTGAGGCAGTGAGATGTAAAACCGATGCAAAACACAATATTTAAGGCCCATTCACACATAGTGCAAAGTTTGGATGAAGTGCACACTTTGTGCGCATGACGCAGGAATCGTGTGCAAACAATGTAATGTCGTCCCTGTCACCAACGTCTCGTACACCTGTTGCTACAACTATTTGAGCACAAAAGCGCCTGAAAGACAAAGTGTGTGCTGTGTGAACCCATTGCACCCTCCTGTGGCAGGTGCCAGCCCAATTCCAGGTGACACACACAAACACCTAACACTGCTCACATGGCACTTAGAAAATGTGTGGCCAGTCATACTCTTGGCATGATAACAGACTGCAGGCAACCACTGTCGTACTGCTGTGAAATATGTCCAAGTTCCCCACGAGTGTGACTTTGCAAACACACACTGACACGTGGGTTGTGTGCGCTCCACTCACGGGAGGCATGACTTCCAACAGAAGCAGCTGTGAGAATCTGTGGATCTGGACATTCCAGCTACACAACACCTACTGTGTTTGGACACTCATGGACTAACAACTGTCCACTGTGAGGCAAGTGTGTCTGATTGCTGTATTTACATGAACATAAATAAAAACATATATCACTGTGGTGTTGACAAGCTGCAGCAAGCGAGCGTGTGCATGAAGCGGACACTGACAGCCCCCAGGTTGAAACGGACCATCACATCAGAACACGCAGCGGGCGATCTGACTATCATGTCACCCACGTAAGCTCTGTTCCACATGACGCGGTGTCTGTGCTGCGGCACACCATCCACAAGACACGTGTTTCGGGCAGAACACGCGCGCGGGTGACTGGACGCACTGGACCAGTAGATGTGGCTATCAGAGGACACTGCTTCTCATTTATGTCATTTCATGACTGTATGTCTGTGACCATGGGTCATCACCAGAGGAACAGAATGGATCATATTTGTATTGCTCACTTGATAAATGCAGGTTTTTTTTATGGTGTGTGACTTTAATTTTTTTGTAATACTTCCAAGTCCTTCCTGATATCAGGGAGATTCCCACAGGTTTCAAAGAATAGCTCCATAGCTCAGTGGTAAAGTTGCTGACTAGTGATCAGAGCATTTGGAAGGCGCGGGTTCGCGTCCAGTGGGTGGTATGTTTTTCTTTTTTTTTATTCCACATTCCATTAAGCTGCACGATATGGTCCCACAGGCACCAGCTGGGTTTATTTTTTATTTCTTCCACATAAGCGGCGCAATGTGGTTCCACAGGTACTGGCTGATTTTTATTTTTTTATTTCTTCCATATAAGCGGCGCAATGTGGTTCCACACGTACTAGCTGCTTTTATTTTTATTTCTTCCACATAAGTGGCACCATGTGCTGCACCTCACTCGAAAATGGTTAAAAAAAAGTGGCAAATCGACTGCATTTATATAGCGCTTTTCTATCTGCATCAGACGCTCAAAGCACTTTACAATTATGCCTCACATTCACCCCGATGTCAGCGTGCTGCCATACAAGGCGCTTACTACACACCGGGAGCAATAGGAGATTAAAGGCCTTGCCCAAGGGCCCTTAGTGATTTTCCAGTCAGGCGGGTATTTGAACCCATGATCTTCTGGACTCAAGCCCAACACCTTAACCACTAGGCCATCACCTCGCCTCGAAAGACACAGGCACGTGCATGAACTTTCGCACTGGGTTTGTGCATGACTGCCCGTCGGCGTAATGTTTTGTGGTGCGCTAATTTCGAACTGTTTCGCACTGTTTTGCCGTAATCAACCAGACATTAACCAAACTTTGCACGATGTGTGAAGGGGCCCTTATGAAGGTTTAAAATTTTAAATCTGTCAGATTTGGCCCGAACACGACAGGTAGGTTAAATAAAAATGTCAAAGTCAAAATAATGGGTTGTATAAGTAATGTCACCCTTTTGTTGTCGTTTCTCTTTTGTCTGACCCCGTTTTCTTCTCAGGGTCACCACAGGTCAGCACTGGGATTTGGCACATGTTTTATGCCACATGCCCTTCATGATGCAGCTCAAGTTTTACCTAGAAAAACACACCGCCCGTGGTATTCAGTTCCCAAGCCTTTCTCCCCGCACGTACCTATCTCTGTGCTCGCACCCGCAGTATCCGTGTAACATGCCTGTATGAGTCGGCCATCATCCGAACACGTCCGTGATCATCCGCAGAGGCACGCATGTCCACAGCCAGGATTTTTGAGCTGCTCAAAAATCTGGATGCGGATAACATCCGCCTTACATACTCCATATATACTCAATTCATACACAGTACATACTCACTCTATGCGCTGTATATCTGCCATTAACTGCTGATATCAGCAACTGACGGGGATTTGCGGCTTGGCAGCGGACTGGGACAGTGTGTAAAACAGATATATTGTATGCCCATCATGTCCACATCACAAACTAAAATATGTTGTAGCGAATGCATACAAATTGGCCACGAATAAAGTGTTTTTATTACATCTGCTTTGCAGATGATTTGTTGGCAATCTGTGAATGCATAACAAACACGTCACGTAAACCCAAAGTACTGTATGTGGCAGTAAGCGACATACCTGCCAGTCAGTGCCGGTCCGGCTGTGTAAATCCACAAAGACGTAGCTGCTGCAATCAGGTATACTCCAGGACTTTTATTTAACACCAACAAAAGGAAGAGTTGCTGTTTAGCCACAACTTATGCTGAAGTCTGTTTTCTGTGACACTCTCAAAAAAAGGAAAAAAAAAAAACATCGTCTCACACCCCGAGCAGCTTCCCCCCTCCCGCTCCCCAAACTCATGAACAGTTAACCCTCGCATGACAACATGAACATTAACTCTGTGATCAACTTGTCCAAGTCCAGCAATTGCTCCAGAGGCTGTATTGTTGGTGTGAATAGTGATGCCGACGGCCCGAGTGAGCTTATTTTATGACCGCAATGCACATGCCGTGCACGTGCAACACGTGCGCAATGCATTCATAATACACCTGTAATACTGTAGTGATAATCTCAATGTGTCGGATCCGTTTCCTCACTACGTGCGTTATATAACCGTGATTGTTCATCATCCCCAGTGGGACAAGTACCATGCTTGCAGACATATTGATAAAATATTTGATGATAGCTGGTTGTTAAAATTCTTATGCTTATACTGCATGGTATGCACATTAATCCAGTAATTTTTTTTTTTTTCTGTAACCAGAAAATGGCAGGGAAGGAACAGCAATGATGTGATCCAGCTACAGCAGAGATGCTGCACTGCTGTCAGCAGCAGGTAATTTCAAAATATATTCAATATATGGGATTATCATGTATCATGTAGTTGATGCAGCATCAGAATATTACATATACAGGTCAATGCCATGTCTGCTGATGTCCTTTCTTCATGTCTGACCAAGTCATCTGCAACTGCATTATGGACTTTTTGAAATGGGCTCGATCTAGCTGTTCGTTAGAATGTATTTAAACTTGTAACAATGACAGTCCATTCCACCCTTTGAAGTGTCTGGAGAGACAATTCTTTGAAAAAGGAGAACATTAATGTATTTTTGATTCTTGTGACGATGAGTCTGTGGCCAGATTCATTACAGGAGTAATGAGGATGGATAGGCTTAGGAATGAACGTCTCAGGTCAGATGGCTTGGAGACAAAGTCAGAGAGGTGAGACTGAGATGGTTTGGACATGTGAAGAGGAGGGACCCAAGGTACAGTGCATCTGGAAAGTATTCACTTCGCTTCAAATTTTCCACATTTTGTTATGTTAGAGCCCTATTCCCAAATGAAAGAAATTAATTGTTTATCTAAAAATTCTACACACAATACTCCATAAATGACAATGAGATTATTTTTTTAAGATTATTGCAAATTTATTACAAGTTATAAAAACTAAGAGCTCAGGTGCATCCTGTTTCCACTGATCATCTTTGAGACATTTCTACAGCTTAACTGGAGTCCACCTGGAGTAAATTCAGTTGATTGGACATGATCTGGAAAGGCACACACCTGTCAACCCACAGTTGATAGTGCATGTCAGAGTACAAACGAAGCATGAAGTCAAAAGAATTGTCTGTGGACCCCTCAGACAGGATTGTCTCGGGACACAAATCTGGGGAAGGGTACAGAAATATTTTTGCTGCTTTGAAGGTCCCAATGAGCACTGTGGCCTCCATTATCCATAAATGGAAAAAGTTTGGATCCATCAGGACTCTTCCTAGACCTGGCCACCAGTCTAAACTGAATGACTGGGGTGAAGGGCCTTCGTCAAGGAGGTGACCAAGAACCCCATGGTCATTCTGTCTCTGTCAGAGATCAAGCATTCCTCTGTGGAGAGAGGAGAACCTTGCTGTGGGGATGTTTTTCAGTGGCACAAATTGGGAGACTAGTCAGGATTAAGGGAAAGATAAATGCAGCCAAGTACAGAGACATCCTGGATGAAAACCTGCTCCTGAGCACTCTTGATCTCAGACTGGAGTGACAGTTCATCTTTCAGCAGGACAATGACCCTAAGCACACAGCCAAGATATCAAAGGAGTGGCTTCAGGACAACTCTGTGAATGTCCTTGAGTGGCCCAGCCAGAGCCCAGACCTGAATCCAATTGAATTTCTGGAGAGATCTGAAAATGGCTGTGCACCGACGCTCCCAATCTAACCTGATGGAGCTTGAGGGGTGCTACAAGGAGGATCGGGCAAAACTGGCCCAACAAAAAAAGGTGCATCAAGCTTATGATATCATATGCAAGATGATGTGAGGGTATAATTGCTACCGAAGGTGCATCAAGAACGTGGGGTGTGAATACTTATGTACGTGCAGAGCTGGCTCTAGCCATTTTGTTGTCGTTGGCGAGATTATGGTTTGGCACCCTATCCACCCCTTCGTGTGCACACACCGCCCCAAACATTACTGGACAACAGCCGTATGATAGACTTTAATGGTTTAATTGTTGATCAAACACACCAACACACAAACAAACACACACTAAAATAACATGAATAAAAACATTTAATGAAATAACGTAAATAAAACCAGAGTTCCAGAGTTGAGTAAAGGGTGTGAATACTTTTGTACGCGTGATTACTTCATTTTTTTTATTTTTAATAAATTTACAAAAAAATTCTTTTTTTTTCATATTGTCAGTATGTGGTGTTGTTAGTAGAATTGTGAGGGGTAAAAAATGTATTAACTCCATCCTGCATCATAACAAAATGTGAAAAAAGTGAAGAACTGTGAATACTTTCCTGATGAAATATATAGCAAGAAGGATGCTGAGGATGGAGCCACCAGGCAGAAGGAGAAGAGGGAGACCAAGAAGCAGGTTTATGGATGTGGTGAGGAAGGACATGCAGGTGGTTGGCGTAACAGAGGAAGATGCACAGGACATGGTGAAATGCAACCAGTTGACCTGCTGTGGTGAATACTAATGGGTGCAGCCAAAATAACAAGTATAACAAGTAAATCATTCCTTTTTCAGCAAGTTTTCTTTAGAATAGTCAGGGAGAGGATCGATACATGAACGTTTTTTAGTCACTCAGTAGGTCTGTTTTTCTTTAAGGTGTGATGTAAATTAGATCAACAGTATGGTACTGTATGGTAAATCTGTCAAGAGTAGGCAGTTCGCTGGGTGGCTGTGCAAAAATGAGACGAGTGAGCAAAGCCACCAAGACACACACGGCAACTCTGATGCAATTATAGGTGTAATGGTTTGCGGGCACCTGCGTGACATTGTACGACTTTTGTTTATTCAGTTATGACTCATTTTAACCTCCCACTATATTATTTCTCCCTTTGCAGTGAACCTTTTATTTGTTTTCTTGAGTTAATGTGTTCCACATGGCATTTCTGTGGTTTCTCTGTGTTGTTTTTCCCTCAGTGGTTCAAGCAATGTTTGGGTCTGTCTTCTGCTGACCGTTAATTTTTGTATAGAAAGTGGATGGTTGGATTGATACATGGAGCAATGGTCTGGTGTCTCTTTTGTGTTACTTTTGTTTTGAGGCAGTCTATGTTATTTGCTCATGTTTGTGTTTTATCTTGTGTTTCCACATATGTTCCTATGTGAATGCCAGTTGCTTCCGTGTTGAGACTTTTGCTGTGTGTTCTGACCTCTGAGTTTGCACAACACACCAAGGACACTGTTGCCTTTATTGAACTGCTTCTGTGTTAATGACTTGCTGCTTGCTTCCTAGAAGTCATTCTTATGGTGCACTTGAAAAGACTACTTTTGCTTGCTATTTTTGGGTCTGCCATTAAGTTTTTTTTTTTTTTATACTTTTTTGCCTTAAACATTATTCATCCACCTACTTTGTCATTGGACAGACTGTTGCAGAGTATCCCGTGTATCCATTTACCAAACTCTTGCATGGACTTTTTGCTGTTACGCCTGCTGAACTGAAAACTCTGGCCTCAGTTTTGCATTCCTGTGTTTTTGATCCAAGCATGTTTAAGTCCAGAAATAAACTGCTTAATGTCACTGGGGAGGGGGCTCTCAGCTGGGTTTGTGACAGTAAGCTACTGTGGATGTGATTGGAGAGACTGTGCACAGGACGAATTTGATCTGTTGCTTCACTTGTCACAAATTCATGGTGAAGAAACAGGGTAGATTGAGGCTCGAGTCTCTCATGTGCTTTTCGGCAAACTGTAGCTGAACTTTCAAGTCTTATTTGCAAGAAAATCCTTCTCTACTCCAAACTACAAAATACAAAATTTGCACTTTTCTCAGTTTCTCCAATTGCAGTCAGAGAATAATTTAACTGCTGAAGACTGTTACTGTTTAAGCTGCTCAATCGATATTCCAACCATGTCCTTTCCAGCAAAGAGTCATACTGAATGAGTGCAAATAAAGACAGGCTTTTATTGATGTACACTTGTGGTTTGAGATGCCACATAGTTAACAATCGGTGATCACGTCGCACCCCTATTGATAATTCATATCCTGTGTTATTAGTCGCTTTCAGTGCCATTAAATGCTCCTCTGTGTCAGTCGTCTTGGTTTCCCGATCCCACTGATCCCACGGCACACATCATGCTGCGGCGGAGGAGCTGATTAAAATCTGCCACAGCCCAGTGCACCGAGGACACACTGTTATTTGAGGCCCGCAATGCAGAGGATGATACTACTTTTCCACTTTCTTAGGCTGTCATCAAACCAATCGCACCTTGTTTTCGACTTCCCCTCACTGTATTCATGTCTCTGAAATGAAAGCAGGGGAAATAAATGTTTTTGAAGGACTTCAAAGTGAGAACTGAAGAGGCTGAATCAATTTCAGTGGGGAAAAAAGACTTAAGACAGGTATATCGAGACATGGAGCCAACCGTCAAAGCAATTTCTCTTTGCATTGGATGTGATTATATGTTACATTACAATGCATCTCATTACTGCTCATGGCAAATTAATTACATGCCTCTCAGCTCAACTAAATTAAACCTAGCTTCTTGTGATACTCGTCAGTAAGACCGATGAACAAGCCTGTGTTTGATTACTGACGTAGAACGTGGTGGAATAGCTCCAGGAGGTATTAGATTGTTTTTTTGTTTTTTTTTGTTTGTTTTTTTTACAGAATGATTTACGAGGGCTGTCAATAAAGTAACGGTCCTTTTTATTTTTTTCAAAAACTATATGGATTTCATTCATATGTTTTTACGTTTGACATGCTTGAACCCTCGTGCGCATGCGTGAGTTTTTCCACGCCTGTCGGTGACGTCATTCGCCTGTGAGCACTCCTTGTGGGAGGAGTCGTCCAGCCCCTCGTCGGAATTCCTTTGTCTGAGAAGTTGCTGAGAGACTGGCGCTTTGTTTGATCAAAATTTTTTCTAAACCTGTGAGACACATCGAAGTGGACACGGTTCGAAAAATTAAGCTGGTTTTCAGTGAAAATTTTAACGGCTGATGAGAGATTTTGAGGTGATTCTGTCGCTTTAAGGACTTCCCATGGTGCGAGACGTCGCTCAGCGCTCTCAGCTTCCGTCGTCAGCCTGTTCAAGCTGAAAACCTCCACATTTCAGGTTCTATTGATCCAGGACGTCGTGAGAGAACAGAGAAGTTTCAGAAGAAGTCGGTTTCAGCATTTTATCTGGATATTCCACTGTTAAAGGAGATGTTTTTAATGAAAGACGTGCGGACGGGTCCGCGCGTCGGGACGCAGCCGCCGCGACACTCCGCCACAGGAAAAACACCTCTGTTGAAAGCCTTAAAGACAAGTTGGAACATGTCCTGCCTGTTAAACAATTTCTCATATACTCACTCCACTGAAAGCCATCAAAAGCCGCCTGGATTTTACAAATGGTTATCAACACGGAGGTGTTTTTCCTGTGCCGCCCTGGCAGAGGCCACCCCCAAGACATGTAGACTGGATGGGCATACTCCCAGGCACCTTCCAGGATCCTTGTGAGAGTGAAGAGCTGGTCAGTTGTTCCACAACTAGGACGGAACCCGCATTGTCCCTCTTCAATCAGAGGTTCGACTATCGGCTGAACCATCTTTTCCAGCACCCTGGAGTAGACTTTACCAGACAGGCTGAGTAGTGGGATGCCCCTGTAATCGGCACACACTCTCTGGTCCCCTTTTTTAAATATGAGGACCACCACCCTAGTTTGCCACTCCTTAGGCACTGTCTCAGACCTCAACGCAACATTGAAGAGACATCTCATCCAGGACATTCCCTCCACACCCAGAGCCTTCAGCATTTCTGGGCAGCTCTCATCAACTCCACTGGGCCTTGCCATTGCAGAGCTGTTTGACTACATCAGTGACTTCCACCAGGGAAATTGATGATAATCCTCCAACAGCTTCCAGCTCTGCCCCTACTATAGAGGGTGCTCCAGTCTGATACATGAGTTCCTCAAAGTGTTCCTTCCAGCGCCGGATTACATCCCTAGTTGAGGTCAATCCTTACTGTGAAGAGCTTGGATGGTTCCCCATTTTCTCCTCCTGAGGTGCCTCATGGTCTGCCAGAAGCACCTTGGTGCCGACCGAAAGTCCTTGTCCATGGTTGCTCTGAGCTCCTCCCACACCCGCTGCTTTGTCTCCCCCACAGCAGAGGCTGCCGCCCTTCAGGCCTCTTGGTACCTTGCAACTGCTTACAGAGTCCTCTGAGATAATATATCCCAGAAGGAGTCCTTCCAGAATATGTTATCAAAAAATGAAATGAAAATATTGGATTTATATTAGTTTTATGTGTTTCCCCAAACCTCAATACAATAGGCCATATATGGATGAAACAAAGAATGATATAAAGTAGTTAATGAATGTTGAGAGAGGAAGTCTCTCCTGCTTTATGTACAGTTACAATGGCTTTTGACATTTTAGGTTTAACCTAATTAATGTGTTTTCCATCCATTTTATCATCAATAAAAGCACCAAGAAATGTTGTATCAGTTACAAGTTCAATTTCAATATCTTGTAATAATACATTTCTGCTTAAGTTCCTGGACTTGTTTAAAAATATGATATACTTGGTTTTACCAAAATGGAGCGATAATTTGTTTGAATCATACCATTGTTGAAATTTCTGTAATTCCTTCTCTATCATATCCAAGCGATGTCCCAAATGATCCCCACTATAAAACAGTCATATCATCAGCAAACAAAATACAACTTACTGACTTGGAAACCAAACATATTTTATTAATATATAAGGGCCCTGTCCCACTGGCGTTTAGGAGGATTTGCGTATGGATTGCGCACAAAATTGGCCCATATTCGCCAAACATCCGCAATATCCGTGTAACATGCCTGTATGAGTTGGCCATCATCCAAACATGCCCGTGATCATCCGCAGAGGCATGCATGTCCACAGAAAGGATTTTTGAGCTGTTCAAAAATCTGGATGTGGATAATATCCGCCTTACATATTCCATATATACTCAATTCATATACAATACATACTCACTCTATGCGCTGTATATCTGCCGTTAACCGCTGATATCCGCAACTGACGGGGATTTGTGGCTTGACAGCGGAACGGGACAGTGTGTAAAACAGGTATATATTGTGCCCATCATGTCCACATCACAAACTAAAATATGTTGTAGCGAATGCATGCAGATTGGCCACAAATAAAGTGTTTTTATTACATCTGCTTTGCAGCTGATTTGCAGACAATCTGTGAATGCATAACAAACACGTCACGTAAACCCAAAGTACTATATGTGGCAGAAAGCGACACACCTGCCAGTCAGTGCCGGTCTGGCTGTGTAGATCCACAAAGACGTAGCTGCTGCAATCCAGGACTTTTATTTAACACTAACAAAAGGAAGAGTTGCTGTTTAGCCACAACTCACGCTGAAGTCTGTTTTCTGTGACACTCTCAAAAAAAAAAAAAAAAAAAACACCTTCTCACACCCCAAGCAGCTTCCCCCCTCCTGCTCGCCAAACTCATGAACAGTTAACCCTCGCATGACAACATGAACAACTCTGTTATCAACTTGTCCAAGTCCAGCAAATGCTCCAGAGCTTGTATTGTTGGTGTGAATACTGATGCCGAAAGGCCCGCAATGCAGATGCTGGCAGATGCCCGCAATGCAGATTCATAATACACCCGTAATACTGCCGTGATAATCTCAATGTGTCAGATCAGTTTCCTCACTACATGCATTATATAACCATGATTGTTCATCATATATTTGCTATATTTATTAATATATCCGTAATTCATACTGGGACATTTGTCATTTTTGGCCATTTTGTTGCGGACGACAACGAATGCCCATTATTTGTGTACTCAATTAATGCTCAATTGATCCTCTCCCCAGTGGGACAGGGCCCTAAAATAAACAACAATGGCTGAAGGACTGAACCCTGGGGCACCCCATATGTAATCTTCAAGTATTCAGAATTTGTCCCACCAATATGGAGACACTGATACCTATTGTGTAGGTAGCTGATGCCATACTTCTGTAATTTGTTAAACAGCAAAGTAAGATCTATTCTACCAAATGCTTTCTGTAAATGAAAAAAAAAAAACCCGAGAGTATATTGCTTATTTTAAATTGCATTGGTAATTTGTTCATCAAAATCAATTAGTGGCAGCAGCATTTTGAACTAGTTGAAGACCCCTAGTGCTGGACTGTGGCAAACCAGAAAATAAAGCATTGCAATAATCCAATCTAGAAGAAATAAATGCATGTATCAAACTCAGCATCAGCCACAGATAGGATGGGACAAATCTCTATATTTCGCAGATGGAAGAAAGCAGTCCTCGTAATGTCTCTAATGTGGAGGTCAAAGGACAACGTAGGATCAAAAATTACCCCAAGATTCCTCACTTTGTCTCTATGATGTATAACACATGAACCCAAGCTAAGCCCATGGGTTCCTCACAGGACCCAGAGCCATCATTTCAGTCTTATAAGAGTTTAAAAGTAGGAAATTGCTAGACATCCAACTTCTCACTGATGCAAGGCAATCTTCTAAAGAGTTCATTTGAATGAGATTACCAGCAGATATAGGCATGTACAATTGAGTATCATCAGCATAGCAATGAAAGGTAATCCCAAAACACAGCAGTATATACCCAAGGGCTGCTATATACAGGGAGAAAAGCAGTAGGCCTAAAACAGATCCCTGTGGAACCCAGAACTTTATGTCACTAAGATTAGCAGTAGGGTTATTGTACAGTTGTACACAAAAGTTTGGACATCCCTGATAATTTTCATGATTGTCCTTTATAAATCATTGGTTGTCTGGATCAGAAATTTTAGTTAAATATATCACATAGCAGATGAACACACTGATATTTGAGAAGTGAAATTAAGTTTCTAGTATTTACAGAAAGTGTAAATAATTATTTAAACAAAATTGGGCAGGTGCATAAATTTGGGCACCCTTGTCATTTTATTGATTTGAATACATTTAGCACTAATTATTGGAACACAACATTGGTTTGGTAAGCTCATTGATGCTTGACCTCCTTACACAGGTGAATCCAAACATGAGAAAGGGTATTTAAGGTGGCCATTTGCAAAGGTTTCCCCTCTTTGCATCTCTTCTAATGAATGACAACCAGTGATGCCGGTAACGCGTTACTCTAATCTAACCACTTTTTTTTAGTAACGAGTAATCTAACGCGTTAATCTTTCCAAATCAGTAATCAGATTAAAGTTACTTCTCCAAGTCACTGTGCGTTACTATTATTTTTGGATTGTGGGTCGATAGCAGCATTAAACTAGGTCCGTGGGCAGGGGGTCGGGGTTCGACTGAACTGCCCACTTTAAGCGAGCTGTGAGCTTTTCATTCGCAGTTTTCTGTAGCAGCTACGACTCGTTCTCACCTCTTAAAGCGCAGTGACAACAGCACACCTGCACTGAGCTTTACAAAGACATTTTTATGCTTTTTTCTCTCCTTTATTTAGAATTCTGAGCTGAGCCGCTCTGTATCTGCTCGCTAAAACAGCTGATCCTCCACGACGCGTCAACAACTAACACTATTTTCCACGCAAATGCACCTAAACTCTCTTTCTGATGACCACATGATGTGAAAACGCAATAGAAGTGTCGTACCTGTAAATCTGGTCATGTTTTCTGCATAAATAAATGTTATCCATTCTTTGTGCTCAAACACCAAAGCAGGGGCGAATCTAGATGGAATGGGGGCGTGGGGCAGGGATGTGCCCCCCCCACAACACCCCTAGATTAAAGGTCCAGTTTTGAAGCCTTTTTTTTTTTTTTTTTTACTACAACTACTTATACTACTTATAATAATAATAATTTCAACAAGTAAAATGTTTAGATAGAATTTAAATGTTAGAAAACATGTTAGAAAGAATTTAATAGTTACATTTATCAACAATGAAATTGCAAGTTTTACTGTTATAGTGCTGTCAACAATTAAATATGAGGTCAAGAAAGAGGTCTTTATTTTACTTTTTATAAAACAAGTATTTATTTTCATTGAAGTCAAGAAAGGATGACTATAAAGTGAGTTTTGGCAAAACAGGTATTGTCATGTTGAGGTGGCAGTGGGTTGTTGTCGGCAGTTGGGGAAAGAAACTAAAAAAGTAACTAGTAATCTAACTTAGTCACTTTTACAATTGAGTAATCAGTAAAGTAACTAAGTTACTTTTTCAAGGAGTAATCAGTAATTGGATTACTTTTTCAAAGTAACTGTGGCAAAACTGGTGGCAACATGGGAGCCTCTAAACACCTCTCAAATGACCTGAAAACAAAGACTGTTCAACATCATGGTTTAGGGGAAGGATACAAAAAGCTATCGCAGAGATTTCAGCTGTCAGTGTCCACTGTGAGGAACATAGTGAGGAAATGGAAGACCACAGGCACAGTACTAGTTAAGGCCCGAACTGGCAGGCCAAGAAAATCTCAGATAAGCTGAAGCAAAGGATGGTGATGGTAAGAATAGTCATAGTCAACCCACAGACCTGCTCCAAACACCTACATCATGATCTTGCTGCAGATAGTGTCTCTGTGCGTCGTTCAACTATACAGTGCACTGTGCACAAAGACATGCTGTATGATGCTGTAATGCAGAGGAAGCCTTTTATGTGTACATTGTTGTGTGTTGGGGGGGTGTGGCTGGACATTTTGGTGTTCTTTTCTTTTCTTTGCTCTCCAGGTGGTATGAAAACTGATTTGTCTGTGGAGAAGGTGCTGGCTGAAGAGTCCTTCACCCTCATCAACGTTATGTGCAGCACCTGTGGATGGTGCTCACGTGCAACCTTAAAGACTTTCAGCTGAAGCAGATAATCAGATGGCGTTCTGCATTTAAGCCATGTGTGATTACATAACAGTAGTTCCCGGCCATTCCATAATGGACCCAGCGGCAGAGGCGGTTCCTTTCGCCGAAAGAGTTCAAGAACACTTGGAGAAAATATGGGAGCAATTGCAGCATCTCGCAGGCCAAATTAGACAAGCGGACACCCGTGTTACGGAGCTTGCAGCGCAAGCCGTTCCGCTTCCTTCTGCTCCAGCTGCGGCACCATCGATACCGGTGCAGATAACTCCGTCACCCAGAGGTTCGGCGTCCGAACCGATTATTTGTCATCCGGAGCCTTATGCGGGAGACGTTGAAGCCTGTGCTTCGTTTTTGATGCAATGTTCTCTGGTGACGTATCTCCAGGTGTTCTGGGACAGGCGAAAAAATACATACACAAAAAAAAAAAAAAAAAAAAAAACTTGTATGGGCTAATGTTTTGGTTTTTTTTGAAAGGGGTTATAATTTGTTTGGGGAGTCAGAGGCGTGTCTAGTGGAATGAACGATAGGCGGTTAGAAGCCCGTCTGGACTCACTTGATCGTTGTTTTTTTATGTGTATTTAGGTATTTTCTGTTTGAGTCTGGGGTCGTTTTGTTTTGTTGTTTTTTATTTCCCTACTTCCCTAACCCCAACCTCACTTGCCCCAAGACCGTTCGTCTTGTGGGTTGTGGGGTGGTGCAGGTTGGTCACGCTGAGCGTTCTCAGAAGACCTCTGCACCTAAGGGGGGGTTGTTAGGGGCGTTTTTCTTGGTTTGGTTAGGGCCCGGTTCCACTCCAGCCTCGGTGGGTCTTTGTACCGTTCATCATTGGTGTTGCCGGGGTGTAGTGCAGCGGGAACATACCTCAGTCGGAGGGGTGGGCCGATCTGTTGCCGTTCGCCATTTCGGTAGTTCCACCCCTCCCGAGAGGCTGGGGTATGGTCGAGTTGGGGCACCGGACGTATTTCCGGTTTTCCGCTGCGCCTAGGGGTTGGGGCTGGGTTAGTTTTTCCTGTTCCCTTCCCCGGCTTGATGTTTTGTGCCGTTCGCCAAAATTGAGCCGCCGAGGGGCTCTGGGAGGGACCTGGGGTCTTTCGGGGTGCCGGGGAAGGTAACAGGGTTTAACGGTTGTTTTATTTGCCCCCAGGGTTGTTTAGGGTTGTCCTCCGGGGGTTGGACTTTGATTTTGTTTTGTTTCCTTCTGGGATCCACCTCCAGGGTTGATGGGACGGTCCTCTGGGGGGGAATTGGTTTGTGGGGCCGACTAGCCGAATGTGGCCGGGTCTGGGGTTCCGGGGTTGTGGGGAGGGTGCCTCCTGGGGTCCTCTGGGGGGCGCCGTTTGCTCCATGTGTACCTGGGGACCTTTGTGGGATTCCGGTTCTGGCTATTCCTCCTGGAACCGGCGGTCAAGGCCTTCTGGGGGGTGTTGGGCTCTGCAAGTCATTCTGGGGGGGTTGTTTATTTTTCTTTTATGCATTTATGTTTGTATTGTGTTTGTGCGGCTGTGTTGGGTTTTTGCATTTGGGAGTTTTTCTTTTCTTCCCGGGGTTGGATGGGAGGGTCCCCTGGGGAGGTTTTGGGTGGGTTTTATGTTTTTCTTTGTATGTTGGATTGTACTAGGGACTGTTTTGGGGTTTTTGTTGATGCCAGCCGGCCTTCCAGCTGCGGTGCCCTGTCCTGCTGTCTGTGGTGGACCTTGGGAGCGTTATGCTGTCTGCTTCCTGACGAGGACCCCGGAGGGAGGTGCTGTTCTCGGACCTGGTCTGTTCGGTCGCCGGGAGGCTTCCCGTTAAAGGGGGGGTACTGTTGTGTGTTGGGGGGGTGTGGCTGGACATTTTGGTGTTCTTTTCTTTTCTTTGCTCTCCAGCTGGTATGAAAACTGATTTGTCTGTGGAGAAGGTGCTGGCTGAAGAGTCCTTCACCCTCATCAACGTTATGTGCAGCACCTGTGGATGGTGCTCACGTGCAACCTTAAAGACTTTCAGCTGAAGCAGATAATCAGATGGCGTTCTGCATTTAAGCCATGTGTGATTCAAGCAGAATTGCCGGGAACTCGACCTTGTGATGTTTGTTTGTGAGACGCTGAGGACCGCACCTGGGTTTGACACATCGTGCCTGTGAAGGAAGAAGGGTGAGGGACACATGCTGTCAGCACACATCTGAGGTAATTAATTGTTTGACTAATTGTTGATAGTAACTTGGTATTTTGTTACGCAGTAGATTTGAATTGTGATGAGAATTGTGCAGCTCGCTTCTCACTGCCGTGGCGTGCGGAGTGGTAATCCTCCACCTGTTGTGAGAAGCTGCTCATTTACATAAAGCTTAAATACAGACCTGAATGTGTTGCTGATAGTGTGTGCCTTTTGAAGGATATTGATTGTAGCTGCTGACTTACCTCACCTTTTCTATCCTTCGCAGAGAGTCGGTTTGTCGTGTCCACCTGGGGGGTGTTTGGAGGTAAAGTGAGTCCAGAAGCGCCGGGCTTCGATCCTTTTAGGCGCTGGAGAGCGTGCCAGCCTTCACTCCACCAGACTGACGCATCTTTTGTTTATACACTTTGTTATGCACCAGAGGGTGGAGAAATAAATTGTTTTGTTATTGGAACCGCTTTCTGGTTATTTTAGCGCTGGGTTCCGTCAGACGCAGGTCCGCTCCTCAACCCGCGTCGACACGTAACATACATGGCACAAACACAGTCACTTGAGGTATGCTAAAGCACATTTGGACAACCCAGCTTCATTTTGGAATAAGGTGCTGTGGACTGATGAAACATTATTATTATTATTATTATTTGGACATAACAAGGAGCAGTATGCATGGCTGAAAAAGAACACCTACTACCTACAGTAAAATTTGGAGGTGGTCCCATCATGCTGTGGGACTGTGTGGCCAGTGCAGGTACTGGGAATCTTGTTAAAGTTGAGGGTTACATGGATCAGCAGATTCTTGAGAACAATGTTCATGAATCAGTGACAAAGTTGAAGTTGCCCCGGGGCTGGATCTGTCAACAAGACAACAACCTTAAACACTGCTCAAAATCTGCTAAGGCATTCATACAGAGGAACAAGTACAACATTCTGGAATGGCCATCTCAGTTCCAGACGTGAATATTATTTTAAATCTGTGGTGTGATTTTAAGTGGGCTGTCTATGCTCGGAAACCAACAAACCTTAGATGTTTTGTAACGAAGAATGGTCCAAAATACCTTCAACCAGAATCCAGACTCTCATTGGAAGCTATAGGAAGCATTTAGAGGCTCTTATTTCTGCAAAAGGAGGATCTACTAAATATTGATGTATTTTTTTCTGTTGGGGTGCCCAAATTTATGCACCTGCCTAATTTTGTTTAAAGAATTATTGCACACTTTCCATAAATCCTATAAACTTCATTTCACTTCTCAAAAATAACTGTGTTTGCCTGCTATTGATATACACTCAAAAAAAATATAAATGCAACACTTTTGGTTTTGCTCCCATTTTGTATGAGATGAACTCAAAGATCTAAAACTTTTTCCACATACACAATATCACCATTTCCTTCAAATATTGTTCACAAACCAGTCTAAATCTGTGATAGTGAGCACTTCTCCTTTGCTAAGATAATCCATCCCACCTCATAGGTGTGCCATACCAAGATGCTGATTAGACACCATGATTAGTGCACAGGTGTGCCTTAGACTGTCCACAATAAAAGGCCACTCTGAAAGGTGCAGTTTTGTTTTATTGGGGGGGGGGGGGGGGGGGATACCAGTCAGTATCTGGTGTGACCACCATTTGCCTCATGCAGTGCAACACATCTCCTTCGCATAGAGTTGATCAGGTTGTCAATTGTGGCCTGTGGAATGTTGGTCCACTCCTCTACAATGGCTGTACGAAGTTGGTGGATACTGGCAGGAACTGGTACACGCTGTCGTATACGTCGGTCCAGAGCATCCCAAACATGCTCAATGGGTGACATGTCCGGTGAGTATGCCGGCCATGCAAGAACTGGGACAATTTCAGCTTCCAAGAATTGTGTACAGATCCTTGCAACATGGGGCCGTGCATTATCCTGCTGAAAAATGAGGTGATGTTCTTGGATGTATGGCACAATAATGGCCCTCAGGATCTCGTCACGGTATCTCTGTGCATTCAAAATGCCATCAATAAAATGCACCTGTGTTCTTCGTCCATAACAGACACCTGCCCATACCATAACCCCACCGCCACCATGGGCCACTCGATCCACAACATTGACATCAGAAAACTGCTCACCCACACGACGCCACACACGCTGTCTGCCATCTGCCCTGTACAGTGTGAACCGGGATTCATCCGTGAAGAGAACACCTCTCCAACATGCCAAACGCCAGCGAACGTGAGCATTTGCCCACTCAAGTCGGTTACGATGATGAGCTGGAGTCAGGTCGAGACCCCGATGAGGATGACGAGCATGCAGATGAGCTTCCCTGAGACGGTTTCTGACAGTTTGTGCAGAAATTCTTTGGTTATGCAAACCGATTGTTTCAGCAGCTGTCCGAGTGGCTGGTCTCAGATGATCTTGGAGGTGAACATACTTGCTGGATGTGGAGGTCCTGGGCTGGTGTGGTTACACGTGGTCTGTGGTTGTGAGGCTGGTTGGATGTACTGCCAAATTCTCTGAAACGCCTTTGGAGATGGCTTATGGTAGAGAAATGAACATTCAATACACAAGCAACAGCTCTGGTTGACATTCCTGCTGTCAGCATGCCAATTGGACGCTCCCTCAAATCTTGAGACATCTGTGGCATTGTGCTGTGTGATAAAACTGCACCTTTCAGAGTGGCTTTTTATTGTGGGCAGTCTAAGGCACACCTGTGCACTAATCATGGTGTCTAATCAGCATCTTGATATGGCACACTTGTGAGGTGGGATGGATTATCTCAGCAAAGGAGAAGTGCTCACTATCACAGATTTAGACTGGTTTGTGGACAATATTTGAGGGAAATGGTGATATTGTGTATGTGGAAAAAGTTTTAGATCTTTGAGTTCATCTCATACAAAATGGGAGCAAAACCAAAAGTGTTGCGTTTATATTTTTGTTGAGTGTATTTAACTGAAATTGCTGATCCAAACAACCTATGATTTATAAAGGAAAATCATGGAAATCATCAGTGGTGCCCAGACTTTTACATACAACTGTACAAAACACAATGAGAATGACTGGACAGGTATGATGTCAACCACGTAAGGGCACTTCCATTAATCCCAAAATGATTCTCCAGCCTATCGAGTAAAATATGATGATCCACGGTATCAAATGCAGCACTAAGATCTAACAGCACCAAAACCGTAGTGGTGTCCGAGTCCATTGCTTGCAAATGGCCATTCACTACTTTAGTGAGCACTGTCTCTGTGGAGTCATATTTTCTAAAAGCAGACTGCAATGGCTCAAAAAGATTATTCTCAGTAAGGTGATCCACGAGCTGCTGTGCAACCAATTTTTCCAGAATTTTAGAACAAAATGATACAGTAGATTTGATATTGGCCTATAATTTTTCATTACCCTAGGACAGGGGTGCTCAAGTTCAGTCCTCAAGATCTACCTTCCTGACACTCTTAGTTGTCTCCCTGCTCCAACACAACTGACTCCAATAAAAGACTCATTAAAAGCCTGCTAACGAGTCTTTCATTGGATTCAGGTGTGTTGGAACAGGGAGACAACTAAGAGTGTCAGGAAGGTAGATCTCAAGGACCGAACCTGGGCATCCCTGCCCTAGGATCAAGATTAGATTTCTTAAGTAATGGTTTAATCACTGCAGATTTGAAACATTTAGGAACAGATCCACAAGTTAGTGAGAGATGAACAATTTCCAGCACAGTCGGCCCAAGAATGGGCCATCGGTTCTTAAACAGTTTTGTTGGTATGAGATTAAAAAGGCAGGTTGTGCTTTTGTAGATGTCACAAGTTTCATTAGCATGTCTAATGAAATACTATCAAATTCTGCAAAATGATTCATACGATTGATCTTTATCCTTAGTATAAATATCACTCCAGTTTTGATGCATTAAAACCATTCTGAGATTTTCCATAGTTTCCTCTGTTATTTTCCTTGTGAAATTTGTAATTCAATGTGATAAATTTTAGCAACTAATGAATTGAAAGCAACAAAAAGCGACAAATGATCACTGATATTAGGGATGTCCCAATCCGATCACGTGATAGGAAATTGGGCCCGATCACATGGTTTCAGACTTGATTGAAATCGGATGCCGCATCCCAATCAGGAATCTGATATAGATTTTATCCTCATTATTTTGATCAGCGCTATTTCAAGCTCATTATTGCAGATTATCGCGTCACAGGCGTCAAGTATCAGTCTAAAAAGCATTATTTTCAATGAGACGGCATTGCTTTTTAGAGGCGTCAGAAACGTTGGGTCAAAAGCTGCGCTAAAGCGATGCTTCTGATGGGAGCGCACATTGCCGCTTGTCGGCAGGCTGATGCGGTCAAAGTTCAACCCAATCTTTTTTTTAAATTGAACAAAAGAAAAAACATAAATTCAACCCAATCCAACTTTCGACGCTCTGAGCTATGATGTAGCTTCGCGCTGTCCAATAGGAAAGATGCGTCGGGCCAAAACACGGAAGACTAGTGGCAGAAACTGATCTCTACAAAACAGAAACGTGTCACAGGACTGCTCATTTATAGAGCAGTTTTCTGAAGAAAAATCCTTGGAAATGTTTTTTGTTGTTGTTGTTTGTTACCTCAAAATTTCTGATTACTGTTCAAAAAAGTTTAGAACACTTGTAATTAAAATAGCTAAATCAATAAATGGTTCTTTAGAAACCTTTCATCTGTAAATTAAAACCACCTGTTATTTCAGATTAGATAATTTCTTGTTCAACATAAGGAACCTTGGACATTTATTTTAAGACAAATAAAATAACATGGAGATTTGTACATTTTTTAAGTCTGGTAGATTATTACTTGATTGTTCAAGCTACCTCAAGAAGAAGTGCACTGTTTAAGTGAGAAATAATAAAATAAGGTGATTAAAATGAAAGTTTTAAAGTTCACTGTTCATTCAGTTTTTTAAAGTTTCGGATCCGGACTCTGTATTGGCAGATACTCAAAATCAGATGACTCTGAATCGGATCGGGGCCAAAAAAACCTGATCGGGACATCCCTAACTGATATCACTAACAAGTAGTTCACCCATTAATTTCCCCACGGGAACATTTGTCAATAAGTGTCGATGTATTCCTAGTTATCCTAGTTGGATGGGTAATCAGTGGATACAATTGGATACAGGGGGCACACTTGCATAGAATGCTTATATGTATGTACAGATCTGATGACATGGGGGCTGGACAGCCAGGTCTCAGTGCACACAGCACAGGGAGGTGCCTGTCAGCTGATTGCAGCACACTGAAAGCTGGATGACTGCTCAGTGCACACATTAAAAACCCAGAAACCACCACCAGGACAGGTATATAAATAATTACGACAATACCTACATAAACAATTACCAGCCCAGTCTCACGCTTTTTTTCATGCCCCCTGCACGAAATGAGTCAAATTTTCGTGATGGGGATTTGTTTTAACTCAATATTACTAACCCTACTCCAACCCACAACCCTAACCTTAACCATAACCTAATCATACTCCTTCCCCCCACCCTAACCATAACCACCCGACCCCCCTGCTTCACTTTTAATTTGCAGCCATCACGGAATGAATGAGAATGAATTTGTGCTGCCGTGACAAAAATTAGGCACTTTTTGTCACAATATCACAAACCAGTAGATTAATGTATATTTCGTGCTCCTGAATCATGACATGCCATGAGATAGGGTTGGCAATTACATAACAAATAACAAAAATAAATGACCACATTGCACACTGCTGTCAAGACAGCCTGTTCCTGCTGGATTGCCTTCCTGACATCGAAAGCTTTATCTCCATAGCAACCAGGGCATTCAATTTGGTTTGCCAACATCAACATGAAAGCAACATAAGAAAGGGATGCAAACAGGCTGCATGCACAGCTCGGAGTACAGACAGAGAATATTGAACCCATACGGCTTCACAGTCCCACTGCTGCACTGTGGGCAGCATTTAAAATAATGACAGAGATCTCCAAACCTGAAAACTGTAAATTTCTGTCTATGTTGAAGCTTTTTCAGCCATTTCCTATTAATATTTGTGTGTTTGCTGTGAATTATTAACATGAGGCACATGATGCACAGATTAAAATGTGTGATTGGTATGTGTAAGAAAAGCTTGTTCGGATACTTTGATTGTTATATACCATCTTTTTGTGGTTATTCCTTGAGTGATTACTATTTTCCTTCAATTTCACTCTCATTCTCAGAGGGGTTCTCCGTGCTTTTACTTTGACATCTGCTCTCTATGACATACTGTATATTTATATTTGTTGTGTGTGCTACATTGCATGTTTAGCCTGAACGGTCGGCAAATGTTGGACAAAATCACTGTCAATTCACTCTTAAGTCATCTGCCACTGCATGATAAGGTGAAGACTTGGTGGGGGACTTGTGCTGATAATTTTCTTACCTCTTGCAAACAAACAAACAAACAATCACTACTATTTTGGTTTTGAGTTTGATTATTTTTATTTCAACAATTTTCATATGTGATTGATGAGTTGTTTGGTCCATTCAATATCATAAAATGGTGAACAACATTGGTGATTATTTACAAAAGGCCAAGATGATGTCCTCAAATGACTTGTTGCATTTCTTTTACTTTCTTTCATTTCTCTTGTCTTCCTTCTGTTAGGTTTGAATATCTGGTCATGCCATTTGGGTTAATTAACACTACGGCTGTCTTCCAAACGTTTGTGAATGATATTCTTTGCAACATGTTGTGTCTCTTCACATTTTGATTTACTCACATACAACAAGGGGACAAACAACCGCCAACATGTACACATAGTGCTTCAACTCCTCTTATGGGGCTATTCCACAGAAGTGCCATTCATTCCCATTCCATCCCAAATAGCAAATCAGAATACGTTTTGAAGGATCACAGCAACGTCTTGATTCATCTTTGTCAATTTTGAACAAACATGGTATATGCAGTAGTTAGGGCCATCATGAGCAACAGTTTTGAAATCGGGGTGAAATTTTCGAGCTGTTCAAAAATTCCATCCTGAGTCACCAAATCGTCGCTAGTGCATGGGGAGATCTGGGTGTTCATAGTATTAACAGCGTCAATCATGTTCAAACATCTTTAAATTCAGTTTTCCTTGTGAGCACAGCTTGAAACATATTTGACTGTGCTCTTTCAGGGTAAAAAATTTGAAGTAGAACCAACATTCGTTGTGGCTCTGGCTGAGGTCGCAGCTGAGCACAGCTTCTTACTTTTATTTTTTGGGTGAGCTGCCAGGTTTGCAAATTATAAGCCAGCCAGTTGCTAGTGTAAAGCCCTGGCTCTTTAGTGGAACAGTCCCGAACACATGACCCAGGAGACCGTACTTTATAAAAAGGGCAATTTATTGGATTCTCATGTAAAGTCAGACAGATCTGACTTTCAGACAGATCAGAACGTAGGTCATGCAGGAACAGGTTCAGAAGGAACCCTGAACACAGAATACAGTGATGTTTTATAGAGAGTCGGAGTCTCCTCGGGTTACAGTGGGTGGACCTGTTCTCATAACTGGTTCAAACTGGAACACTCAAAATTAGGTCCTTCTCATGTACATAAGAGAGATGGAGACTTGCTGGCTATGCTTTCTCAGATAAAAGAGTAGTAGAAACACTGGCAGATACAAGTTGCATTTTCTGAGCAGATAAAAGACCATAGAAAGAATGCAGTGACCCTTCCCATGCAGAAATTTTATCAAGCGTGCAGTGACCCACTTGTGCAGATAAGAGAGGCAGCCTTGGTTAACAGCAAAAACATGTCTGAGGTAGTCATTAACAATTCCCCCAACTGCCTAGACTGGACGACAAATGAGCATCATGGGGCCTGCACTAGCACAGCCAGCTCTCTGCATGGGACAGCAAAGATTCCAGGAACCCTTTCAATGCCCGGGGCTTCAGCAGGAAATGTGTACAAAACTCCCACATGGTGTATCACTATGCTAATGGAAAAACAAAGCTAAATACTGTTAAAATTCAGTTTCTAAAGGCCCAAGTCTTCAAATCCCCCGGTCTGGTGTGGCTGTCAAGGGCTCATCTTCACTGGAGATGTTTAACGGGGGCGACCAGGACTCAAAGCCCCATGCCTTGGCCAGTCATAATCTGTATGTATTCTTTAGCTGAACAATGTGCAATACTTTATAATGCAGGATAATCAGCAAACAATAAAATTAAAATCATGAAAATGGATAGGAGAATAAAATAGAAACACATGATATATTTCAACCTATCAGTTTATGGCCTTTAAAAAAAAGTAAACAATTGTGGCCTATATATACTCACACTCAGCTGCTCAACATTTTAGCTAAGCAGTAAAAACATATCGGTCTTCATCATCCATTCCTGCTGCCCCAGGAACTATGACTAAAGGTAACACTGTCAGGAGAGTGCTGTGGCATTTGATAGGGGGAGGTACCCCTAATTAGTTGTCTATGGCAGTGGTGATGCATTAGAGACAAAAATATACAGGGGGTGCAGCAACATCCACAAAGGACCAGTACAGTCAGGGAAATCAATATTAATGCTACTAGTCCTTTCCACTTGCCAACATGTTTATCAAGCCAATCGTTCAGTTGGTTATTAACTCCAGAATTGTCTGCTAATTCCTCCAAGAGTGTCTTTAATCCAGTCAGAACTCTAGTTATCGAGCCGTAGGGAGAAGTGTTGTTTGGGATAACTGTACAGCATGCCTGGCCAAACTTGTGCCATACTCCTTTTTTGCAAGGACAACTGGCCAACTGTTTTGGTAAGGGCCCCTTCACACATAGTGCGAAGTCTGCACGAAGTGCACACTTAGTGCGCATGACACAGGAAGGTAACACTGTCTGGAGAGTGCTGTGGCATTTGATAGGGGGAGGTACCCCTAATTAGTTGTCTATGGCAGTGGTGATGCATTAGAGAAAAAAAATATACAGGGGGTGCAGCAACATCAACAAAGGACCAGTACAGTCAGGGAAATCAATATTAATGCTACTAGTCCTTTCCACTTGCCAAAATGTTTATCAAGCCAATCGTTCAGTTGGTTATTAACTCCAGAATTGTCTGCTAATTCCTCCAAGAGTGTCTTTAATCCAGTCAGAACTCTAGTTATCGAGCCGTAGGGAGCAGTGTTGTTTGGGATAAATGTACAGCATGCCTGGCCAAACTTGTGCCATACTCCTTTTTCGCTAGGACAACTGGCCAACTGTTTTGGTAAGGGCCCCTTCACACATAGTGCGAAGTTTGCACGAAGTGCACACTTAGTGCGCATGACACAGGAATCGTGTGCAAACCATGTAATGTCATGCCTGCCTCCAATGTCTCGTACACCTGTTTCTCCAACTATCTGTGCACACAAGCACCTGAAAGACAAAGCGTGCGCTGTGCAAACACATCGCACCCTCCCGTAGCAGGTGCCGACCAAATTCCAGGTGACACGCATGAACATCTAACACTGCTTGCATGGCACTTAGAAAATGTGTGACCAGTCGCACACTTGGCACGATAACACACTGCAGACAATCACCTTCGTACTCGCAGAGAAATTTGTCTAAGTCCCACATGAGTGTGGCTTTGGTCTGTGCACTGAGATGACAGGAGGTGTGTCCTCCCACTGAAGCAGCTGTGGAAATCTGTGGATCTGGACATCCCAGCTGGACACCATGTACTGTGTTTGGACAGACATGGACAAACAGCTGCCCACTGTGACGCATGTGTGTCTGTTTGCTGTTAACAAGTGGACATAAATAAAAACATATCACTGTGGCAATGTGCTGCAGCGAGGGCGCACACAGTGTGCACATGGACAGGCTGCTCCCAGGTTGAAACGGACCATCAGATGAGCTCTGTTCCACATGATGTGGTGTCCTGGGGCGCGTTGTCCACAAGAGGCATGCGCAGCCGATTGGAGACGTGCCAGCAGATGTGGACATGAATGAGATGAGCGAAGTGCTTCTCATTCATGTCATTTCATGACTGTATATCTGTGACCATGGGTCATTTACAGAGGAACAGAAAAGATCATACTTGTATTGCTAGCTTGATAAATGCATTGTTTTTATATGGTGGGTGATTATAATTTTTTTGTAATACTTCCAAGTCCTTCCTGATATGAGGCAGATTCCCACAGCTCAGTGGTAAAGTCGCTGACTGGCAATCAGAGCTTTTGAAAGGTGTGAGTTCGCGTCTAATGGGTGGTGTGTTTTTCTCTTTTTAAAAAAAATTATTCCACATAAGTGGCGCAATGTGGTTCCACAGGTACCGGCTGTTTTTTATTTTTTTATTTATTCCACATAAGCGGTGCGATGTGGTTCCACAGGTACCGGCTTTTTTTTATTTATACCACATAACCGGCGCAATGTGGTTCCACGAGTACCGGCTGTTTTGTTTTTATTTATGCCATATAAATGGTGCCATGTGCTGCACCTGGCACTGTTCCTGCTCTAAAGACACTGGTGCATGTACGAACTCTCGCACTGGGTTCGTGCACACTTGCCCATCGGCGCGATGTTTCATGGTGCGCTAATTTTGAACTGTTTTGTGCTGTTTCGCCGTAATCGATCAGATAACCAAAATTCGCTCTATGTGTTGGGAAGGTGTCGTAGCACGGACCCACAACAGGGGGCGCTAAAGAACAGACAATGAATAAGCCAAAAAGTAACAATTTAATGTTGTGACAACACACAACTAAACACACAAAAATTGTAAAGTCAATTAACATCAGGTGACGTGTGGGCAGGCTCAAAGATAGAAGACCCCCGACGAGAGAGAAGCCGCGTCCCACACGGCTTCCACCACCAATGGTCTGAAGAACACCGGAGCCGCCAAGTCCCGAGTCCCCAGGTGGCCTCTGTCTTCGGCTGTCGACCCTGGTACTGCTGGCAGAAAGCAGAGACAAGATGAATGAGTGTGAGTCCGCACACTCAGTAGTCCACAGTCTGTACACAGTTAGGAGGGAGCACCTCCAATCACACACTCGTGCAGCTCCTGGTTAACCACTTATCTGGTTTGGGGTGTGAGGCGAAGCCGTCACTGTCACACCAAACGCCAATCCCACAGACAAGGCAAAACACCAGGAAAACGGCTGCAACAGAAGTTCAGATTATTACACGTGTTAGTCAGCAGAGAAATTACCTCTTGGTAGTCGATTTCTCGGCGGGGAGGTGGAGTTGCAGTCCGGCTTATGTATTGGTGTAGATGAGTGACAGCTGGTGCGATGAGTGACAGCTGTCACTTCCTCTGGGTCTGGCGCCCTCTCGTGCTTGGAGCCCGCACTCCAAGCAGGGCGCCCTCTGGTGGTGGTGGGCCAGCAGTACCTCCTCTTCAGCGGCCCACATTAACAGGACCCCCCCCCTCAATGGGCGCCTCCTGGTGCCCGACCTGGCTTGTCCGGGTGTCTTTTGTAGAAATCGGCCAGGAGGGCCGGGTCCAGGATGAAGCTCCTCTTCACCCAGGAGCGTTCTTCAGGTCCATACCCCTCCCAGTCCACCAGATATTGGAACCCCCGGCCCTTACGACGGATGTCCAGGAGCCTGCGGACTGTCCAAGCAGGCTCCCCGTCGATGAGCCGGGCAGGAGGCGGCGTAGGTCCCGGAGCACAGAGGGGCGAGGTGTGGTGTGGCTTCAGACAGGAAACATGAAAAACAGGGTGAATCCGCAGTGAAGCCGGGAGTTGGAGCTTCACTGCGGCCGGGTTGATGATCTTGAGGATACGGAATGGACCAATGAACCTGTCTTTCAGTTTTGGGGAGTCAACACAAAGAGGGATGTCCTTGGTCGAGAGCCACACCTCCTGCCCGGGCTGGTATGTGGGGGCCGGGGAACGCCGGCGGTCCGCATGGGTCTTGGCCCTCGTCCGGGCCTTTAAAAGGGCAGAGCGGGCGGTCCGCCACACCCGGCGGCACCTCCTGAGGTGGGCCTGGACCGAGGGCACACCGACCTCTCCCTCCACCAGCGGGAACAATGGGGCTGGTACCCCAAACATGCCTCAAAAGGGGAGAGGCCGGTAGCAGATGAGACTTGGCTGTTATGGGCATACTCGATCCAGGCCAGATGGTGACTCCAGGCCGCCGCGTGTGCGGAGGTGACGCAGCGAAGGGCCTGTTCCAACTCCTGCTTAGCCCGCTCTGCCTGGCCGTTTGTCTGGGGGTGGTACCCGGACGAGAGACTCACGGTGGCCCCCAGCTCCTTACAGAAACTCTTCCACACCTGCAAAGAGAACTGGGGACCACGATCTGATACAATGTCCGATGGTATCCCATGCAGCCGCATGAGGTGGTGGACCAGGAGGTCTGCCGTCTCCTGAGCCGTCGGGAGCTTCGGGAGGGCCACGAAGTAGGCCGCCTTGGAGAACCGGTCCACTGTCGTGAGAATAACGGTGTTGCCCTGGGACGGCGGGAGGCCCATGATGAAGTCCAGGCCGATGTGAGACCAGGGGCGATGAGGCACCGGCAGAGGTTGGAGGAGTCCCGAGGTCCTCCGATGGTCTGCCTTGCCCCTGGCGCAGATGGTACAGGCCTGGACGTAGTCCCGGACGTCGGTTTCCAGGGACGCCCACCAGAAGCGCTGCTGGACTACTGCCACGGTCCTACGCACTCCGGGATGACAGGACAGCTTGGACCCGTGACAGAAGTCCAATACGGCAGCTCTCGCTTCTGGTGGGACGTACATTCTGTTCTTGGGGCCGGTCCCCGGGTCCGGGCTCCTTGCCAGGGCCTCCCGGATGGTCTTCTCCACGTCCCAGGTGAGGGAGGCCACGACAGTGGACTCGGGGATGATGGTCTCGGTGGGGTTCGACAGCCCCGCTTTGGCTTCTTCTTCGTGTACCCGGGACAATGCATCTGATTTTTGGTTTTTGGTCCCGGGGCAGTACGTGATCCGGAAGTCAAAGCGCCTGAAGAACAGAGACCAGCGGGCTTGCCTGGGGTTCAGCCGCTTGGCGGTCCGGATGTACTCCAGGTTCCGATGGTCCGTGAAAACCGTGAAAGGCAACGATGCCCCCTCCAGCAGGTGTCTCCACTCTTCAAGAGCCTCCTTCACCGCGAGGAGCTCCCGATTGCCGACGTCATAGTTCCGTTCAGCTGGGGTCAACCTGCGGGAAAAATAGGCACAAGGATGGAGAACCTTATCAGCCTCCACGCTCTGGGACAGCACGGCTCCTATCCCTGAGTCAGAGGCGTCCACTTCCACTGTGTACTGGCGCTCAGGATCAGGCTGCACCAGAACTGGGGCAGTCGAGAACCGTTTCAACTCCTGGAACGTGGCTTCGCACCGATCCGACCAGGTGAAGGGGACCTTGGTGGAGGTCAGGGCAGTCTGGGGGCTAACCACCTGACTGTAGCCTTTAATGAACCTCCTGTAGAAATTTGCAAAGCCGAGGAACTGCTGCAATTTCCTGCGGCTTGTTGGTTGGGGCCAATCTCTCACCGCTGCAACCTTGGCCGGATCAGGGGCGACGGAGTTGGAGGAGATGATGAACCCCAGGAAGGACAAAGAAGTACGGTGGAACTCACACTTCTCGCCCTTCACAAACAGCTGGTTCTCCAACAACCGCTGTAGGACCTGACGTACATGCTGGACATGGGTCTCAGGGTCCGGGGAAAAGATGAGTATATCGTCCAGATATACGAAGACGAACCGATGCAGGAAGTCCCGCAAGACGTCATTTACCAAAGCTTGGAACGTCGCGGGGGCGTTAGTGAGGCCGAACGGCATGACCAGGTACTCAAAGTGACCTAATGGGGTGTTAAATGCCGTCTTCCATTCGTCTCCCTTCCGGATCCGAACCAGGTGGTACGCGTTTCTAAGATCCAATTTAGTGAAAATTTGGGCTCCATGCAGGGGAGTGAACACTGAATCCAACAGAGGTAACGGGTATCGGTTGCGAACCGTGATCTCGTTCAGCCCTCTGTAATCAATGCATGGACGGAGTCCGCCATCCTTTTTGCCCACAAAAAAGAAACCAGCACCCATCGGGGAGGTGGAGTTCCGGATCAGCCCGGCAGCTAAAGAGTCCCGGATGTAGGTCTCCATTGATTCGCGTTCCGGACGTGAGAGGTTGTACAACCTACTGGACGGGTACTCAGCGCCCGGGACCAAATCGATGGCACAATCGTACGGTCGGTGCGGGGGATGAGTGAGCGCCAGATCTTTGCTGAAAATGTCAGCAAGATCGTGGTACTCCTTTGGCACCGCCGATAGATTGGAGGGGACTTTAACCTCCTCATTAGCCGTCGTGCCGGGAGGAACCGAGGATCCTAAACACTCCCGGTGGCAGGTTTTGCTCCACTGCGTCACAACCCCAGACGGCCAATCTATCCGGGGATTGTGCTTCACCATCCATGGAAATCCCAAAATCACTCAGGAGGTAGAAGGTGTTACATGGAACACGATCTCCTCCCTGTGATTTCCAGACACAACCAAGGTCACTGGCTGTGTCTGATGTGTAATTAATGGAAGCAGGGTGCCATCTAGTGCTCGCACCTGCAATGGTGCCGGCAGAGCCACCAGGGGGAGCCCTACTTCCTTTGCCCATCCGCTATCCAGCAGATTCCCTTCCGACCCCGTGTCTACCAGTGCTGGGGCGTGAAGGGTTAAACCCCCACAAAGGATCGTTACTGGGATTCGTGCAGATTTGCGGGGTTTCCCCGCTTGCGTGTTATGGCCCACCCTTAGCCCAGTTTCTTAGGACGGGCGTTGTAGTTTGACCATTTTGGGGCAGTCCTTCTGCATATGCTCACAAGAGCCGCAGACAAAACATTCCCCGCGGGCCAGCCTCCTTTGTCTAACATTTGTTTTTATTTTGGCCCTGCTCGTGTCCATAGCCTCCTCAGCAGGGGGAGCTGTAGCCACACGGAGCTCTCTGGCAGTGAAGCGTGGGGACGACGTCACCCTTTCGGAACCGGAAGGGGGAGGGACGGCTCGTGCCCAGTCACGCCCCCCGGCCTGCTCCCGACGATGCTCATTTAAACGGTTGTCTAAGCGTATAACCAAATCGACAAGCCCGTCAAAATCCCGCAGTTCCTCCTTAGCCAGCAGGTGCTCCTTCAGGACCGGAGACAGTCCATTTACGAAGGCGGCGCGGAGCGCAACGTTATTCCAGCCGGACCTTGCTGCCACGATGCAGAAGTCGACTGCATACTCGGCTGCGCTGCGGCGCCCCTGCCTCATTGACAGCAGCACGCTCAAAGCGGTCTCGCCTCTGTTGGGATGGTCAAAAACTTGTTTGAACTCCCATATAAACTCAGCATAAGACGTTAGGAGCCGTGAATTCTGCTCCCAAAGCGCCGTAGCCCAGGCGCGTGCCTCTCCTCGAAGCAGACTAATAACATAAGCCACCTGGCTGGCGTCTGACTCGTACATGACAGGACGCTGTGAAAAGATGAGCGAACACTGCATGAGGAAATCTGCGCACGTCTCAACACAGCCTCCGTACGGTTCCGGAGGGCTTATGTATGCTTTAGGGGACGGTGGGGGGGGTCGTTGAACGACCAGTGGAACGTCTGTTACAGGCCCAGGACCAGCAAGAGGAGTGGCTGCAGCAGCGCCCTGATCGCGCACTTCCACCCTGGCGGTGAGAGCCTCCACCCTCCGGTTAAGGAGAACATTCTGCTTGGCCACTAAATCCAGCCGAGCCGTGAAGGCGGTTAAGATTTGCTGCAGCTCACTCAACAAGCCTCCCGCTGATGCCTGCACTCCTGGCTCTTCCATTGGCCGTTCAAGCTCGGGTTGACGCCCCTCGGAGTCCATGACGAATGGCCGAGAAATCCTGTTGGGAAGGTGTCGTAGCACGGACCCACAACAGGGGGCGCTAAAGAACGGACAATGAATAAGCCAAAAAGTAACAATTTAATGTTGTGACAACACACAACTAAACACACAAAAATTGTAAAGTCAATTAACACCAGGTGACGTGTGGGCAGGCTCGAAGATAGAAGACCCCCGACGAGAGAGAAGCCGCGTCCCACACGGCTTCCACCACCAATGGTCTGAAGAACACCGGAGCCGCCAAGTCCCGAGTCCCCAGGTGGCCTCTGTCTTCGGCTGTCGACCCTGGTACTGCTGGCAGAAAGCAGAGACAAGATGAATGAGTGTGAGTCCGCACACTCAGTAGTCCACAGTCTGTACACAGTTAGGAGGGAGCACCTCCACCTCCAATCACACACTCGTGCAGCTCCTGGTTAACCACTTATCTGGTTTGGGGTGTGAGGCGAAGCCGTCGCTGTCACACCAAACGCCAATCCCACAGACAAGGCAAAACACCAGGAAAACGGCTGCAACAGAAGTTCAGATTATTACACAACGTGTTAGTCAGCAGAGAAATTACCTCTTGGTAGTCGATTTCTCGGCGGGGAGGTGGAGTTGCAGTCCGGCTTATGTATTGGTGTAGATGAGTGACAGCTGGTGCGATGAGTGACAGCTGTCACTTCCTCTGGGTCTGGCCCTCTGGTGGTGGTGGGCCAGCAGTACCTCCTCTTCAGCGGCCCACATAACACTATGTGTGAAGGGGCCCGAAGCCATCAATAAAGTGGCTGCTCATTGTTCATGTTGTCCAGTCACAGCATCTCTGGTCAGATTATTCAATTTTAGCACATGAAAATGAATGGAATTTAGCCTGTCCATATTTTATGGTGCACCACCAACAGATTGTTGACTCAAATCCAGCAGCAACTTAGTCCACTCATCAGATACTGCTCTAGGCCCATCTATGGCATCAATATAGGTGGGAGAAGTGGGATATACAGGGTGAGCCAATAAAATGTTACAACTTTTTGATTGTACACAAGTTTTTGAAATGAGAACTTATTTGAAAATTTTATTTACATACTTGTAAAAGAAGCATCAAATTAACATTTGATACCAAACATTTCCCACTTTGTCTCTTGTTTTCCGCACAGTTCAATAATTGATGACATGTTCAATCCACGCGCCTCTTCTTTGGATTACAGGTGCAACATGCACATTGAAGTTTGTGATGACATTGCCACACATCTCAAGAGGGATGAAAAAGAAATTCAGAGAATCCCTCTCACTTTACCAGCAAAAAAACAAATGTTATCGGACTGAAAATTATCGGAACTAAATTCATCGGAAGATAATTGGTTCGATGATGGTTTAAAAACTTATCTGAAAAGCTAATCTGCGAGCAAAAATATTAGCTTCAATAATTATCTGTTATCGGATTAGCTGGACTGAGCCCACCACTGGGTGTAAGTTTAAGCAAAAGAGTAGTTTAAGAGTAGTAATTTCCTAAGGTAAATACCACTTTTTACCTTGGGAAATTCACAGAATCACCTTTATTGTCATTGCACTATAAAACAGCACAGTGAAATTTGCTTGCACTCAACATGTGAGGGTGTGTGTGGTAACTTACCCACACACACCCTCACATGCACCCACAGCCACATCCACCCACACACACACATTATACAAATAATGAATAATTAAAAGCTCCAGTGGTTATTGGCAGAGCCAGGTGCAAACAGACCAAACAGTTTGTGAAGTCAAACAATAGCACACAAAAGTAAATCCCATAATGACTGTGACAAAACAGGTTGATGGCAGAGCAAGCTAACACAAAACCAAAACGGACATAAAGCCTGGTAACACACAAAGGTAAATGTAATACTCACAAGGAGCGCAGGGAGCAGACAAAGTTGAATGAATCAGCAAGGACTAATGAACAGGTGAGAACTTAAATACCAGATGAACTAAATGATGATAAGTGCGGGGAATCAGGGCATGAACAGAAGAACACGAGAGTGAAAAAAACAAACATTATAATGAGGTGATCGGAACACAAAAACTATAAGAACTAATAATGACCAAAGCCAAAATCCAGAACAAAAGCATTAAAGCAATGTGGAACTCAAACATGTGATAGAGTGCAACAGGAAGCCACAACAAGACAGACAGGTGAGGACACAGGAATGGAACATGGGGGACTCAACCAGAAAACGAGGACACTAACAAATGAACATATACAGAAAATAATAATACTTACAGAAAACACTAACAAATGAATACATACAGAACATAATCACACTTAAAGGTGCACAGATGGTGGCAAACCACAACAGACTTTGTTTTACCAATATGAAGTGACAATTTGTATGAATCAAACCATTGTTCAAATTTCTGTAGCTCTTTCTCCACCATATCTAAAAGCTGTCATGATTTTGGCCTGATCAGGGCATTGAGCCCATTGTCTCCCCCCTTTCTGCCCCAGCTTTGATTTATTAGTTGTTTATTTTCATCTTGGTTTATTCTCTGTTATGTTTTACATTGTTACTTTTGATATTTCATTAGTTGTTTATTTTCATCCTGGTTTATTCTGTTAAGTTTTACATTGTTACTTTTGATACTTTAGCCATTGTTTAGCTCGAGTTTTGTTCAACCGGTTTGTGTTTTTGTTGATCACTTTTTTATTTTGCTCATATTTATGTTATGCTGTAATGTTCTGTTTGAGTTCTGTTTGCTGTTATCATGTAGTCACTGTTTTTCTTGTAGTTTGTTTTACCACCTTGTTTTCTTAGTCAGTTCCTGTTTAGTTTAGCTTTAGTATTTATTTTCCATTTATTCTCTGATTAGTTTTCAGGTTCATCTTTAATTCAGGCTCCATTATACATTTTACTCTGTCCTCAGTTTCTGTTTGCTCTGTTCAGTTTCCTCACATCCATCTGATTATGTTCACTCCACGTCTTGCACCTGCCATCATGTCTTCATCCCTCATTTATATCTGATTATGTTCACGTTCCTGCACCTTTGTCTCTCACTTTGTTTCTGTCTGCTTTGTGTTTTCATTCACTCACTCCTGGCACCTGTTCATGCATCTTTGTGTCTTACCTCACTCCACCTTGTGTTGTCCCTCCTCACCTTCTTGCACCATGTATTATCTTTGTCACTTGCCACGACCCCTTTTCTATATCATTCCTCACGTGCACCTTGTTAACTCCTGCCTTATTTAAACACCTCCCAGCCACCACTTCCCTGCCAGTTTGTCATCGTTTGTACACATCCTAGCTATTGTTTCTTGTCCTGTTTTGCCTTGCCATGTTTTTTTAAATCTGCTTTGTGTTTTTGACTATGCTTTGTGCCTCATCTCTGAATAATGTGTTTGCCCATGCCACGAGCCCCTGCTTGATTATGACTACGTATTTGCCTAGCCCTGTTTGTACTTTTGCTTCACTGACTGACAACCTGTGTACTGAACTTGAGCCTGAATTAAAGATGATGACTTCTGTTACACCTAAGCCTGGTCTGGGAGTCTGCATAGAGGGTCCACCCTCTTTGGGTGCCTGGTACCTGCTTGGCATGTCAAAAGCTGTCCTAAATGATCCCCACCTGTAATCTTCAATAATTCTGAGTTTGTCTTATTTATATGAACACACTGATACCTGTTTTGTAACCAATCAATTAAGTTATCCGATCATGTGCCAATCCCCTGATACCATACGTCTGTTGTTGTTGTCCATTCGGCTGCTTCCATTATATTCGGGGTCGCTACAACGGATACAGCCAGATCCACATCGGTATTTAGCACAGGTTTTATGCCAGATGCCCTTCCTGATACAACTCCAGTTTCACCTGGAGAAACAGTAAAGTGTGGTCTTTGGTCTCAAATGCTTTATGGAAATCAAAAAATACTCCCACTGTATATTTCCTTTTTTCAATTACATTTGTTATTTGCTCACCAAAGTCCATTAAAGCTAATGAGGTTTGATTTTTCCTGAATCCATAGTATTTGCTGTTTCGCTATGAAATCATTTAACCTCTGCAAATACCTTTTCCAAAATTTCATAAAATTGTGGTAACACTGAGACTGGCCTATGGTTTTAAAAGACAACAACACCACTTTGGCTATTTTCATTTTTTAAGGAAATTTCCCAGTCATCAGTGACACATTAGAAATACAAGTTAAGGGTTTAAAAATACCATCAATAATACTCTTCATCAAAAACATATAAAAATTATAACTGTCAGTTGATTTTTTTTTTTACCATTTAATTTGAGGTATGTCAATTATTTCTTTTTCATCAGTTTCTTTAATACACAATGAATCCAAAATTATATTAATTACATTATTATTATCTCCGGAAAACATTTTTGGGGATACAATTGATTTGGCTAAATTTTTACCTACATTAACAAAGTACTAATTGAAATGATCTGCTATAGGTTTATTTTCCTTAATGATTGTGTTAGTAGTTGTGTAAAAATAATTGGGGTAGTATTTCACAACTTTTTCTTTATGATGATTTAATTTAAAATCTTCCAGGTGCATTTAATATTAGTTTTATTTGTTCAAATAATTCACTGCACTACTGCTTCTTGCAAGATGTCACAATGTTGGTTAATTTATTTTCGTATATTAGATTATTAGATATTTTGTTTCAGCATCCTTAGTTCTAAATAAAAAAAAATGCTTCTATAATAGATTTGCCTTTTTACATACATTCTGTAGCCCCTTTGTTATCCACTGTTTATCAACATACCATTTGTTACCAACGTTATCCCAGTGTCATATATATATATCTTTTTATCTTTTTTCCTCACATAGTTCACATAGGAATAGTAACATCTCTGCAATGTCAAGGCAGCCAACTTTTATGTATCCAATTATTAATCAATCTACCATTTCACATGTGCCTTGACCTTTGACTCACTATCCTCACGGGTGGGTGTGGATGTGTGTCCTTGTGTGTATGTATGTGTGTGTGTTCCTCTGCTCACCCATGCCTTCCTGCGTGCATGTGCATATGTGTGTGCGTGAGCGTATGTTTGTGTTTCTGCACCTCTGTATGTGTGCTTCTATGCAGGGGGTACAAAGGAGGGGGGAATTTCACAGATGTGACTTTCCCTCTTCGCTGTCCTGATCTGTCTGGGAAACCTCAGCGTTTGTGTGTGTGCGTATATGTGTGTGTGCACATGTGTGCTCATGCATGTGTTTCTCCCTCTTGCACGTCTGAGACAATCTCAGCTTTTTTTTCCTTCTCTCTTTTATATGTGTATGCATCCCAGACAACTTATGGGGTTTCTGAAGTTTCTCTGCGTCTTTTCCATTACGGATGTGTCTTTGCACGGTTCTGTTTTTCTTTTCTTTTTATGTTTGCTATATTTTACCAGGCCAGTTATTAACAGTTAACACCAAGAGGTAGCAGGAAATGTTATATTTTTTCACTTTTTCACATTTAATCTCAACTGTCAACATATTTCCCTCAGCAAATATGTCCAGGGAAAAGGACATATTTCTGACAAATTTAACATAAAGTGCAATGCCCTCCCATTTATTCATCCTGCTTATAGAAAAAATCATATCCCTCAAGATAGACAACAGATATATGTGAATAACAGTATTCGCTCTAATCGCCTACTACCAGCTTTTCAGTCTGCCAGCTGAACCTGCCGGAGTTGAGGATCCAAAAACGTTCTCATATCTCTTAGTCGGCTTTCTGCCTTTCTTGTTCCTAAACAACCCGATATGACGGCAGCTGCAGCCTCCTCCTGAATACGTTTTGCTCGAGCAGTACACGAGAGCGCAGTGATAGTGGAGTGGTGGCGCAAAAGTTTGGAGCTGCCCTCATTGTTAACTGCTTCCCTTTTTCTCTTTTTTAGACAAATGATCAAACACAACATGCAAGCATAACCTTAAGCATTAACAATATTCAGCTATGAAAATTTGAATACACAGTCAGAGAATGCTTTAGATACACAAACACCAGTCAGTCTGTCTATCTTGTCTTTGTGGTGTATTCAAATGAAAATAGGTTGAAGAGGATTTGCAAATCATTGTATTCTGTTTTTATGTACATTTCACACAATGTCCCAACTTCAATGGAATTTGGGTTGTAAAATAAATATTCAAAGAACAAAGGAACAGAGAGTGACACTTTGTTCTGTGAGCTGATTGCAAAGGTGGGCGTGTCCGCGCCAGCAGCAGCTGTTGGGATCTGTGGACTCGCAGGTCACAGCTGGAGAACACATGTTGTGTTATGAAGGACTAGGGATGGGTATTGATAAGATTGTATTGATATCAATGCCATTATCGATTCTGCTTATCGATCCGATTCCTTATCGATTCCCTTATCGATACCTCTTGTGAATTTTGTACTAAAAGTAGGCTTTTTCTATGTATTTCATTGAGTCTTAAATTAAATAAATATGAAATTGGTCACTGTATCTTTGATCTCTGGACATAAATAAAAATAAACAAACCGGTGTTTCGCTTTGAAGTTAATTCCGACTGGACTCTATCGTTTTAATTTGACTCGGCAGAGAGCCGTGTAGCATTTGGAGCTCTGTGAGCAGAACGGAGGACGATTCTCGTTTATTTCTCACAACAAGACAGGAGTCCCAGTTAGTAACTTTAATCTGCACAAAAGTGACTCACGATTGACATATTCAGGGATGAATGTGGTGAAAAACAAAAAAAGCTGAAACCCAAAATTACCCCCCAACACCACCTGCACAAAAATGTTTGAATTCTAGAAGCTCTGAAATGCATCTGGGACTATTCCAGACAATAAACTGCAGCGAGTGCAGCATCCATTTAGGTGAGAAAAAAAAAACAACTTTCCTTATTCAAATTCATTCCAGTAGTATTCTGCTCTTACTAGGATGCAGCAGTTTTCTAGCTTGGCAGCTAGTTCTGGAGGAAATCACTGAAGAAATTAACACATTGAAAATATGGTTTGACCGAAACCAGTGCTTAATTTGTAAAGTGGGAGGTCCCGGAGCGCAGTAGGTTGGGTGGCTCCGGTGCAAAAAAAAAAAGAAGGGCGGGGGGGCTTGCGAACAATGCTGTGCACCACACTTAAAATAAACTGCACACAGTCCCATCGCCAGATCTCAGTCTTAAGGGGGGCTTATGAAATCCACCAGGTGGGCACCACTATTAATCACATTAACCATGACCGGACCAGCTCTCTCTCTCTCACACACACACACACACACACACAAACAAACACGTGCGCACATGTTTGCATACACACACACACACACACACACACACACACACAAGTACAAATAATGTATTAGATCACACGCAGCATCTCGAACTAAACAAACAAAAAAACACCATGGCGGGTGCATTTCAAAGCAACCAACAGAGGGGTCGCAGTCGCAATAGTACCAATTGCAACACACATACCTGTGGTGGATGCTGGTCCTTCAAGGAGGGGAAGCTCAATTTCGGCCTACGTCATAAAATGTGTCGGTTTATTTATACGTACGTTAGGTTATACGTATTCGTAAGGAAGACTATCAAATCGCTTTGCCAAAATCCGGTCCACAACATTCAAATTGTCTGCCATTATGTGCAGCTTGCTACCTAGCTAGCTCGCTAGCTGGGACTAGCGCGAGGCTAGTGTGAAGTTTGTCCGCCTGTGAGTGCTTTGTGACGGTGGAGGAGCTCAGCAGCACCCGCTGCTCAGTAGGGACAGAAACTGCGATAGAAGTCAGAAAGAGTGATAGAAGTCAGTCTCCAAACACAAGCAGCTACAAAAAAAAACCCCACCAGAAATAGAAGCTCGATTTGTCGCTAGTCGTTTTTAACAAAGAAAATGCCGCTAAAAGGATTAGGAAAGTCTCCAGTTCAACTCAGAACAGAATGAAAATTAAAAAATGCTCCCACGGATGTTTACACCAAAAGATCGCTGATTCGCTCATTTTGCTGTCAATCAAAAAGGGATTCAGCCTCAGACAGATCATCCAATCATCATGCAGAAGCTGAGCGTCCGGGCCAGCCCACTGCCCCATAGACCCCAGACACGCTGAGCGTCCGATGGGCGGGACAAAGCCCAGCATTTATCCAATGACTCGTCTCATTTTGCTGCACTGTTTGCTTCGCTAAAGCACTGTGAAGCTGCGGGTTTGAGTGAGAGGAAAGCCACGTCATTACCAGTGATAAGAAGCTGATTCTGAACAAAAGATGAGCGTGTTGTAGCGCATATTTAGTCAGTGACATGTACACACAACAGTATATATTTGATCACTTATTTTTTTGACAATTTAGGAGAAGCTGAGCTTCCCTTGCAGTCTTAGAGCAATCGCCTCTGACACACACACACAATAAAAATTTGGACCTACTTTGAGTAAAGTGCCAGCGCTGTCCTCTCTTTCGTCCACCCTGTGTCAGTGCAGGATCCACGGAGGTAGAAATGGGTCCAGGGTTTTCTTTGCCAACGACATCATGTGTTGGTTTATCCGAAGTTACCAATGTTGGGGTTTTAAACCAGTTACGTATATCCACATTTAGGAAAGCACAAAAACTAGCTTCTGTCTGCTGGCAAAAACTCACACTTCGTTTCCCCCCATAAACGCGGTAACTGATTGTTGCTGGGCAACACTGACGTGATTACATACGTAGACAAACTTTCTAACAAACCCACATGGTTTTAATATATTTAATGTCTTAGTGATTATGCAACACTGGCTTTTTAACCCAAAGCAAGTACAATAAAATGAAATTAGGATTTTATTTATCTATTTATTTATTTGAGATCTGTGACTGTGATCTAGCTTGGGTGGGCGGGCCGGGGCGGGCCCAAGCATATCAGTGGGTGGGCACTGCCCCCTAGGGCCCGCCCATAGCGACGGGTGTGACTGCACACCCACACAAACATGCACACACACCTTCACAAATTACACTAACACCCTGCCTTTTCCTCAAAAATTACTACATTTATGTTTGTTGTCTGTCTCTGTACTTTTCTGTCACTTTTGCGCTCTTTTTCATACTTTTCCCTCATTTCAAAAGTCACCGAACCGAACGCACTTTACCGTAATATATGCAACATATAGAATACTGTTGGAAACCATGGGTTCTTGGCTTGCTGTCAGTGTTGAAATTTTTCAGATTCAGGGCTTACATGAGAACTGACGGTAATGAGAATCAGCGGCGCACTAGTGTGAAACTTCTGTGTTTTACCTCTGCGTTATGACATCACAGGCTATGTTTACTGTAATACACCATATATCATTGGAAAGCCCTTGGTGTTAGCTTTACAATGCACTTTGAATCATTCGGATTGGACAAACTATGGTGGAGTTACGGTAAAAAAAATATGTATATGGAAAATATGGCGTGGGCGCCATCGCCGTAGATAAAGGGATAAATAGCTGGTGGAGCCAACGTCAGAGGTTCCCGAGCGTGCTCCGGCTTGCTCCCCCTCAAATTAAGCCCTGACCGAAACAAACTGTCATTAAACTTAAATAAGACAGGGATGAAATGGAGGTGTGAGACTCACTCGGTGTTCACAGGAAACATTTATTTATTTCTGTATGTATGTATGTATTTATTTATTTATGTATGTTCATTGTTAGTTGGTGTTTCTATTCAGGCTCTTTTTGTCTCTTTCTCTAAAATTGTATATAATAACTAATCATTAGAATATTAATATATGAACAAAAATAAATTTAAAAAATATTACAATTTGTAATACATTTGACTCTTTTACGACAACAGACGCTTATTATACAGAAAAATGCACCTGAAAGTGATAACAGCTGCAACTGCATAATGCTAATTTTAACATTGAAAATGCCATAGACATGCTAACGTGTTAGCATCGCTCCCGTTTTTAAGTTATAAAATACATTTATCAACTGTTTCAGAGGACCATAACAGGTCGGTTTAACATAAAAAGGTAAATAATACTCACAGACATATGCTCTTTAGGGTTTTAGCGGGGGAAAATTAAGATGCAGCGAAAGAAAAAATGAATAAGCGAAGCAATAGATCGAAGCACTGCTTCAATCTGCGAACCACTGCTTTGATTGGTTCAAGGTTCAAGGCAAAGTCGCACTGCAGAAAAGTTGATTACGGACCCGCTGTAGGGTCTGTAATCAATGTAGAGAAATGATCATTTTCCTGACAAACACCCCCCAAAACAACAGCCACTCTGAAGGACCGATAACGGAATTGTTAAGCAAAAAGCTTACTGATGTCGGTGGATCGAATCATTTCTTAACGATACCCGAAAGGAACTGGTTGTCGATACCCATCCCTATGAAGGACATCACCTTACAACACTCTACCATGATGCAAATGCATGGGCATGCTGTACTCACGTGGAAATACACAAAATGCACACACACAGCATGCACAACATCAGGTGGCTGCCCCATGTGACAAGCTCTGTGTGATCATGTGAACACTCAGCTGGCAATTGGACTGTCACGTCCACCATGTGAGTTATGGGCCTTATGATGGGGCGTCCTCTGGTGTACTGTTCGCTGGACACATGGACATGTGGCGCTGGCAGGACACATGGTGCTGTGCACTCATAACATGGACACATAAGCATGTGTCCATGTTATGAGTGCACGGCTTCATTCATGTCAGTCCATCAGCGTGTTTACATGCATGACCATGGGTCATGTACAGTGAAGAACAGGAGGATGATACTTGTATTGTCCACTCTTCATAACAGGAATTAATTATTAGAAATTGCTGTGTTTTGTTTTTCTTTTTTTATAGTGACAACAGATTCATGACCAGTAACATGATTGCGTTTCTACTGTCCTCGCTGAGATGTAGGAGCTTCAACTAGACAGTGAGCTAAACTCTGACTCAATGATGAAAGACGTGTCCTTGTTGTAGTTTGTGACTTTATTACATTCTTCTCATCGTTTTGAATACAGAGTGAAACTGGAAAAAATAAAGAGAAAATCTGCAATTAGGTATCTCTTTTCATTAATATATAACTTCACAGTAAATATCAATTGGAACTGAAAGCTTATGGCTGCAAATATAACAGTTACCATAAAATAATGACGGATTGCCCACAGAGGGTGGCATATATCAACAGGTAAACAACAAATGAATGAATTATTATAGCTCAACATGAGTCAACAAGAATGAGCAGTGAAACAGCTTGGACTAGTGGTAGAAATAATTAGCTTAAACAACGTGGCTTATATTTCCCATTGACTCTAGCTAGTTTCACAAACTTATTTTTTAGCACATATTCAACAATGAAATCACTGTGAAAACCGATACTACATACAGGCGTTGCTTCTCCAAGAATTACCCAAAGGTTTAGCATTTTTCATGTTTTAGACTGCAAGCTCTCATCTCACCCTGCTCAGACTGCCGCTCTCATTGGACCGACATCTCTGCTATGCAATTGTGGGATAGCGCGCACCCACAAATTGAGCTCGCCGGACTACTTTCGCCACCCTGCTCAGCGTGCCGCTCTCGTTGGAGCGACAACACACAGAATGTGTCTCTTCCCAGATAGAGCTCTTTCACTGCAGCTTCTTGTTCTGACTTTAACACGAAGTTATAACACTCAAGTCTTTCATCGCCAACTGTAAATGGTAATCAAACCATTCTGATCGTATCATTCTGAACTCTTCCGCATCAAACTCCATTGTGTCAATGTTTACAATGTGCTTGAGCAATAGCAGGTGATGTTGCTCATGAACTTTAAATGTTTTAAATATTTATTACAGCCACTCTTAAAACTTTAGTTATCTTTATAATTTTATTACTAGTAAGTTTTAGAGATGTACTCATTATTTCACAGGAATATATCATAATTATCTGGGAACTACTTTTTGCGCAGGAATTCATCAAGCATGTGGGCCGCGGGTGCGTACTAACACAGAATCCCCGGAAACTGTGGAAAGTTCTGCCCAAAGAGAGCGTCCACTTTTAGCTTGCCTTAAGCTAAGCTAGTGGCGCTTGTTAGAGTGTGGCTCTCATCTGTCTGCAGCAGCGTGTGGATATCATGTGATGCACGTACACAGCACTTCCTGTTCTGCCGCAGTTAACTGTCAAAATATAACTCCCTTTAACAAAATGAACTAAGATGCCTGAAAGGCAGAACAGTGTTACATTTAAACCGTACATTTATTGTTCCTATAATGTTCTGAATCTGTGCTTCGCATTATTGTGGGCTTCTATATATTTGTTGATTTATGTACATACATATGTCCAGCATCTAATTGCTCCGATGCAGTGGGAGCTCATTGTGGTGCCACACTTTCCACGTGCTCACACTGTGTTTGTGCACACGCACGAGCGTGCATGAAACCATCCCCGCGGTATTATTCACACCTGTCTGACCGTATGTCCCTCCCAACAGCAGGTAGAATGTTTCATGGTTGCCCAGTTCGTTTTGTTGTTACGTTTTTTTGGCCGGTTCCTGCTTTTTTGCCCATTTTCATGTTATGTGTGAAGGGACCCTTAAGATTGCTTCGAATTAAAAAAAAAAAAATCACTGGTTTAAAATAAAGGAAAAACGAACATTGTGATAATGGATTCACACAAACTTTTTTCAAAATTATTTTTTGTTCATCTTTTTTCTTTTTTTAAATAATTTTTTGCATCCCTACTAACAATGTCAAGCTTGCCTGGAATAAACTGTTTAGTGCTGCAGCTTAGGTAAACCTTCCACAACAACTATACATTTTGTGATAAAAGCACAGAATGTGGTACACATATAGACAAAGTTATTCCAAATAAAATTTTATATTGAGCCATCATGAATTTTCAACATGTCACTCATGGCAGCTATTTTACAAAATAAACTAGAAAATTGCTCCAATCATAATGAAAACTATACCATGTTATTTGTTTAATTGTAAGTATTCTCAAAAGGTTTAGACGATCTAGGAATGAATTTTATGGATTTATGGCATCAAACAGCAAAAAGGATGACAAAGGTCAATTTCTGTTTCTACAGGTGTCAAAACTTAAAGTTTGGTAAAAAGTGATCATCAATTTTAACCAAAATTGTCAACTTACATGACAGTTTGGGTGGTTACAAGACCACAGGTGATCAGCAAAAGTTGGTGCTAGTGGCAACAGGTACAGGTCTGTGAACCTAAAAAGTAAAGTACATTTTATAATGTGAGTATACATTGATCTGTGTTTGTGTGTGTCTGTATGTGCACGTTTGTGTGAGTGTGTGTAGTGATATCTTACTTGGTCTGTCACTGAAGAGTAGGAAGTGGAGGTTAGTGGAAGTAAATTAGGAATACAGTACTACAAGAGAAAATGGGAGAGGAGCTCAACATTTGTGATAGATGATGCTGATGGTCTCTATAGAGTTGCATTTCCAGATGTTATTGTTTTATCTGACTGGATGCCACGTGGAAAAAAACAAGTTTCAAATCAGGGTAATGGTGCGTTCTGAGTCTCAAAATGTGACTGATATGTGATATAGCTGGTGTGTTACGTGTAGGAGATGATGGATGGCTTCACCCAAATTGACAAGAATCAGGAGAGGGCGTGGGACAAAACCTAAAGGGCACAGTATAGAGAAATAGGAGACATTACTTTTTAGCTACTTAAAAAGATTCACTTAAAAACTGTTATAGTGTATGCTATGTTTTTAATACCTTTTCACTGCTTAACCCTGCTCCAAAAGTTCAGTTACAATTTGATTTTGAAATGAATGAAAAATGAGAAACTGAAAAAAACCCCATTGCTTCACCTCATAGATAAAATTAATTCTAAATCGAAATGAACTTATTTGTTCAAACACTATCAAAATTCAATCTGAAAAACGATTTTATGCTAACACTATTATCTTTCATCTTTTCATGCTTAACATTCAACTATATGATGTATAAAAAACAAACAAACAAAAACAAAAACACTGTCTCATTAACTTGTCAGGGCCCCGTCTGTCATCAGGTTTTAGGTGGTTTAGTGTGCTTTTTTGTCAGTCTCATCTTATATCTGTTTTCACTGCTCTCAGTCCCATTGTCTGTCTTAATCTGTCTTAGTCTGTGTTCACTCTTCTGCCCTCATTTACTCTGTCTGCCTCAGCCCCTGATTCCTCTGCTTCTCTTTATCTCCCTCTGGTGTTCTGGTGAGTCCCCTACATGTCTGTTCCTCTCTGCCTCCCTCTGGTGTTCTTATGGATTCATTACACATCCTTGAGTTTTGATTGAGCACCTGTATGGAGTCCACACCTGCCCCAAATCAGTCCCTAATCAACTGGGTTGTTTGAGTCACTGCCTGTCTTCTCTCAGTGTGGGTCCATTGCTCTTTGCATTTTTCTAATTGCTGTTTGCTTTATGCTATAGTCACAAGGGTGTTGTCTTTTCTGCTGTCTTGTAAGTATACAGTTTTGCTGCTCTTTAATTCCTTGTGTCTACTGCCTGGAGAAGATTGGTGTTTTGTATTCTCCCTCTGTTTGAGGAAAGAAGTGTTATGTCTCTACTCTCCCTCCGTTGAGGCAATTGTTGGACTTTGTTCTTCTAAATGTTTTTGTCCCAGAAGACTGAACAACTGTTTAGGGCCCTTCACACATAGTGCAAATTTGGTCAGTTTGCGTTTAAAGTGCACATGAAGCAGGAATCGTGTACAAAATGTATAAAATCGTAGCTGCCTCGTACACCTGTTGCTACATCTATTTGCGCACACCAGCGGCTGAAAGACAGAGTGTGTGCTGTGCGAGCCCATCGATCCCTCTTGTGGCAGGTGTCGGCCAAATTCCAGGTGACACACAAACATCTAACATCGCTCGTTTGGCACTTAGAATATGTGTGAGCATTCACACTATTAACACAACAACAGTCAGCAGACAGTCATTGTCGTGCTGCTAGTGAAATTTGTCTAAGTGCCCCACGAGTGCGGCTTTGGTGTGTGCGCTGTGACAGGAGGTGTGCCACTGACAGAAGCATCTGTGGAGATCTGTCAATCTGGACATCCCAGCTGGACAACATGTACTGTGTTTGGATGGACATGGACTAACAACTGCCCACTATGATGTGCATGTGTTTGCTTGCTGTCATCACATGGACATAAATAAAAATGTATATCGCTTGGTGACGGGCTGCAGTGTGCGCGCTCTCACTGTGGCCCATTGACAGGTTGCCCCAGCTAGAAACGGGCCGTCAGATCATAACACGCAGTGTGCGATCTGATTGTCATGTCACCCACATGAGCTCTGTTCCACATGGCATGGTGTAAGTCCTGCGGCACGCTGGCAGGACGCGCGCCAGCAGCTGTGGACATGATCAGAACACACTGCTTCTCAGTCATGTCATTTCATGACTGTATGTCAGTGACCATCTACAGAGGAACAGACGGATCATATTTGTATTGTCTGCTTGATAAATGCGGTGTTTTATGGTGTGTGGTTTTATTTTTACCTCCGCCAAGGAGGTTATGTTTTCGGTCGAGTTTGTTTGTTTGTCTGTTTGTCAGCAGGATAACTCAAAGTTTTTAACGGATTTTTGCTGAAATTTTATGGAGTGGTTGGAAATGACAAGAGGAACAAGTGATTAAATTTTAGTGGTGATCCGGATCCAGGAATTTTTTTAAAGGATTCTTCACCATTGCGGGATAGGGGGAATTTTGACATCCTACTTTCTAACTCCACAAAAACAAGGCAGAAAGGCTTGAAAAAAATTAGGGTGTAACATAGTCAAATGTTCTATCAAACAACAAAGTTTGGTGATGATCGGATCCGGATTCCGGATCTGGTGATCCAGAATATGCAAAAATATAGGGAAAACAGAAAATGTGTCAGTGTGAGGTGACAAATGAAGCTAGAGATGCACAACTAACACCAAATTGTAGCTGAATCTGTACTGATTCAGTAAGGTGTCATCAGATTTGATGTAGCTTCAAATGTTATGGAGCTAGATCCAGAAGAAAACCGCCATTACCGAAAAATCATTTTTATACAATAACTTTTGAACTAATAAAGACATAAAAGTGATTCCAAGTTCTAGTGGTATGTTTTCATGGTCAAGGATGTGAAATATAAAGGAAAGAAAAGTGTATGTATCATAGTTTTGGTTGTAACACTGAATTGTTGAATAGATCACTGTGCCAAGGAGGGAATCTCTTTAGGGTCAGTGACCCTATGGCCTTGTTAGTAAACAATGTCAAATACAACACACTGCAAAGAGGAAATCCCTCATGACAAACTATACAGGGCTGGGGAGCACAATGAATTTATTAGATGAAGGACTATCATTTGGCATTATTATATATTAGTATATTAGTATATTATTATAATTAGTATCACTATCCAGATTACTTCACTTAGCAAAAGCAAAGTGATGAGTCAGCAGTATACTCAGCAGTGGTTAAGTTCTGGTTCAGTGCACATCACTGAACAAAGTACACAAGGTGCAAAACCCACTCCCAGGTGTTGATGAATCACGCCTAGGATCCAGAAAACCCATAGGCTGACATCAGCACCTTACTGTCGCATATATTCTGCTTTGGTGCACTTCACCGAATATATAGAAGGTGCACTTCATTATGTAGCACATGCAACACTTAAAAAAAAAGTTCTATTTCAGAATTTACTGTTATTTATTTAGAGAAGTGTTTCATAAATGTTAAAAAAATCATATATTTGCAGTTTAGTTGAATAATAAATTGAATTTTGTCTCATTTGTTTTTGTCTATAAGCACATGCAATATCAATATCAGTGCTCAGATGACAGTAGCTTCTGGGAAAGGTGCAAATTGCAATAAACTGATGCCAAGTGCTAAGAATACATGCTATCCAGTCACAGCAGTTAAAACTTTTTTTTACTACTGAGCAAACATCATTGATAGACTTTTTTAGGATCAGTGATTCCACGGTGTGTAGATGTTATGGCGTCAGTGACCCCATGGCCTTGGCAGAGGTTTGCACTCTCTGAGTGCTTCTAGTTTTTAAATATGTACATGTCCTTTCTGATATCAGGCAGTTTCCCACAGCTTTCACAGAACAGTGACAGTAGCTCAGTGGTAAAGTTTCTGACTGGAAATCAGAGCTTTTGGAAGGCGCAGGTTCAGTTCCCATGGGGTCAATTCCATGGCGCAGGTTCAATTCCACCTACATGTAACTTACATAAAAATTGCCATAAGAGCATAAATAAATGATATTGTTTTGCGCAACTGTGAATACACCCTTTCACGTGAAGTCACTACGAGCTCACGTGTAGTGTAATTTAAGCCTTCTGCATCTCCCCCTTGGGAGATGCAGGGAGAGGAGGCTAACACACTTGCTGCTACAGGTATGTCTTCATACATTATAACTCTATTTAAATAGCTTAATCTATACCATTTTCCAAAGTCATATACCTTTTTAGACCTCAGAATTGTCTGCCATTTGTGGCATCGGTACTCGTATTTTCAGGAATTAGTGAGTCTGTTGCTCTGTGTTGGTTAGCTGCTAACTTAGCTGGGTGTTAGTCGCACCCATTCATTCTAATGTATTTAAGTGCTAACATTGTGCCAAAGATGATGGCCTGTTTACATCAGTTTTATCTTTGAAAATTTTGGACTTGTATCATTTTTCCATTCACTTATTGGGATATTCTGAACAGAAATATGAACTTATGAAGACAACTAGCTAGTATTTATTTGTTTGGACACTTAAGTGTTATTTGGTTCCAAAGTCTGTATACAGGCCAGGTGCCTTGGGTACCGGTATGATGGCAAGCCAGGTGGAACCAGCAACCTTAACATCTTCAAAACATCAGTCCAACAGCTGACCTCTCCCCCTCTCATTTCTGTTGGTTTTATCTGCACATAAACTGTTCTGCGCTTATGAACTATTTGCAAACTTTGCACGCAGAAACGAAGTGCCATGGACTTTTAAATTGCACTCTACTGCCGAAGTGGCAGATTTAAAAGCTGATTGTAGTTTTGCTGTTGTTCTTTTGGATTGTTCTGATTGTGTTTTGAAAGAAATATTATTGTGAACTACAAATACAACCCCAATTCCAGTGAAGTTGGTACGTTGTGTAAAATGTAAATAAAAACAGAATGCAATGCGTTGCAAATCCTCTTCAACCTATATTCAATTGAATACACCACAAAGACAAGATATTTAATGATCAAATTAATAGACTTGTGCAAATATTTGCTCATTTTGAAATGGATGCCTCCAACACGTTTAAAAAATGCTGGGACAGTGGTATGTTTACCACTGTATTACATCACCTTTCCTTCTAACAACACTCAATAAGCATTTGGGAACTGAGGGCGCTAATTGTTGAAGCATTGTAGGTGGAATTCTTTCTCATTCTTGCTTGATGTACGACTTCAGTAGTTCAATAGTCCGGGGTCTCCGTTGTCGTATTTTGTGCTTCATAATGCGCCACACATTTTCAATGGTGCAGAATGTGGCTTGGCATTGTCTTGCTGAAATAAACAGGGATGTCCCTGAAAAAGACATTGCTTGGATATCAGCATTTGTTGCTCCAAAACCTGTATGTACCTTTCAGCATTGATGGTAACATCACAAATATGTAAGTTGCCCATGCCATGGACACTAACGCACCCCCATACCATCACAGATGCTGGCGTTTGAACTTTGCGCTGGTAACAATATGGATGGTCTTTTTCCTCTTTTGTCTGGAGGACACGACGGTCATGATTTCCAAAGCCAATTTGGAATGTGGACTCGTCAGACCACAGAACACTTTTCCACCTTGCGTCTGTCCATTTCAAATGAGCTCGGGCCCAGAGAAGGTGGCGACATTTCTGGATGCTGTGAATGTATGGGTTTCGCTTTGCATGGTAGAGTTTTAACTTGTACTTGAAGATGCAGCGACGAACTGTGTTAACTGAATGGTTTTCTGAAGTGTTCCTGAGCCCATGCGGTAAGCTCCTTTACACACTGATGTTGGTTTTTAATGCAGTGCCACCTGAAGGATCGAAGGTCATGGGCATTCAATGTTTTCGGCCTTGCCGCGTATGTGTAGAAAGTTCTCCAGATTCTCTGAATTTTCTGATTATATTATGAACTGTAGATGATGGAATCCCTAAATTCCTTGCAATTGAACATTGAGAAACATTGTTCTTAAACTGTTTATTTTTTCACACAGTTGTTCACAAAGTGGAGATCCTCGCCCCAACTTGGCTTGTGAACGGCTGAGACTTTTGGGGATGCTTCTTTTATACCCAGTCATGACACTGACAATTAGTGTCCTCAGTTCTCAAATGCTTAATGAGTGTTGTTAGAAGGAACAGTGATGTAACACAGTGGTAAACATACCACTTGTCCCACCTTTTTTGAAATGTGTTGCAGGCATCCATTTCAAAATGAGCAAATATTTGCACAAAAACAATTAAGTTTATCACTTTGAACATTAAATATCTTGTCTTTGCAGTGTATTCAATTGAATATAGGTTGAAGAGGATTTGCAAATCATTGTATTCTGTTTTTATTTACACTTCACACAACGTCCCAACTTCACTGGAATTGGGGTTGTACTAAAAGTCCCCATGTATCCTCCTTGAGCTTTTCCTGGCATGATATCCTGATGCCATTGGTGTCATGGATGTCAAAAGTAGTGTTTCACATATGTTCATCATTTAATTATTTGCAGTGGTATGTGTGTCTTCATTGTTTGATAGGATTGCTTCAAAATGAAACAGATATTATATTTTGATGTCAAGTAGATACCATGAAGTCACTGTGCACAATTTCTCCAGTCAGTCACATAAGCCCATAACTTCTCCTGGGTTGTCTGGGTGTCTTGGTGGCTTTCCTCACTCTTCTACTTCTTGCACAGTCACTCAGTTTCTGAGAACTGTCTCCGTCATGCAGATTTACCATAAAGTGCCATACTCTTTGTATTTCTTTGTAATTAATGTAAATAAAGTCCAAGACACATTCAGTGGCAGCTTCACCATCAGAGAGCCTCGTCCACAACTACCACAAAAGACTCCAAGCTGTCATTGATGTTGAAGGGGCAATACACGGTATTAAGAACAGGGGTATGTAAACTTTGGATCAGGGTCATTTGGGTAGTTCTCGTCATTTTGATTTAAAAAGAGGAAACACTGTTGTTTGACAATAAATGGCTTCACCCAACCATTAACCATGAGTGAAAAAAAAAAGGTTTTTGTGTTGTCATTCATACTCTCTTAAAAATTTTGCCAGGGTATGTAAACTTTTGAGCACAACTTTAACAATTCAATCACCAGAAAAATGACTAATTTAGGTCAAATTTGCTTATCATTAAATATAACCAGAGTAAACTTCAACAACCCTCAAAATTTCGGTGCATTTGTTGAACAATATTTCATTTCTGTTAAGGATATACGAGGTCTGTCCATAAAGTATAGGTCCTTTTTATTTTTTTTCAAAAACTATATGGATTTCATTCATATGTTTTTATGTCAGACATGCTTGAACCCTCGTGCGCATGCGTGAGTTTTTCCACGCCTGTCGGTGACGTCATTCGTCTGTGAGCACTCCTTGTGGGAGGAGTCGTCCAGCCCCTCGTCGGAATTCCTTTGTCTGAGAAGTTGCTGAGAGACTGGCGCTTTGTTTGATCAAAATTTTTTCTAAACCTGTGAGACACATCGAAGTGGACATGGTTCGAAAAATTAAGCTGGTTTTCAGTGAAAATTTTAATGGCTGAGAGATTTTGAGGTGACACTGTTGCTTTAAGGACTTCCCACAGTGCGAGACGTCGCGCAGCGCTCTCAGGCGGCATCATCAGCCTGTTTCAAGCTTAAAACCTCCACATTTCAGGCTCTATTGATCCAGGACGTCGTGAGAGAACAGAGAAGTTTCAGAAGAAGTCGGTTTCAGCATTTTATCCGGATATTCCACTGTTAAAGGAGATTTTTTTTTAATGAAAGACATGCGGACGGGTCCGCGCGTCGGGACGCAGCCGCCGCGACGCTCCGCCACAGGAAAAACACCTCTGTTGGAAGCCTTAAGGACAAGTTGGAACATGTCCAGCTGTTAAACAATTTCTCATATACTCACTCCACTGAAAGCCATCAAAAGCCGCCTAGATTTTACAAATGGTTATCAACACGGAGGTGTTTTTCCTGTGCCGCCGCACCGCGACGTCCTGGATCAATAGAGCCTGAAATGTGGAGGTTTTAAGCTTGAAACAGGCTGATGATGCCGCCTGAGAGCGCTGCGCGACGTCTCGCACTGTGGGAAGTCCTTAAAGCGACAGTGTCACCTCAAAATCTCTCAGCAACTTCTCAGACAAAGGAATTCCGACGAGGGACTGGACGACTCCTCCCACAAGGAGTGCTCACAGGCGAATGACGTCACCGACAGGCGTGGAAAAACTCACACATGCGCACGAGGGTTCAAGCATGTCTGACGTAAAAACATATGAATGAAATCCATATAGTTTTTGAAAAACATTAAAAGGACCTATACTTTATGGACAGCCCTCGTAGTTTATAAAGAGTAACAGAATACTCAGCAAGATAGACATGAACAAAACATCCATCCATCCATCTTCTACCGCTTAGTCCAATTAAGGGTCGCGGGGGGCTGGAGCCTATCCCAGCAGTCATAGAGCGCGAGGCGGGGTACACCCAGGACAGGACGCTAATCTGTCGCAGGGCCACAAATAGACAAACAAACAGACACACCCACACACACACCCACGGACAATTTTAAAGAGTCCAATCCACCTAACCCGCATGTCTTTGGATGTGGGAGGAAACCGGAGCACCCGGAGGAAACCCACGCAAACACGGGGAGAACATGCAAACTCCACACAGAAAGGCCGCGGGAATCGAACCCATGACCTTGCTGTGAGGCAACAGTGCTAACCACTAATCCACCGTGCTGCCCGTGAACAAAACAATAGTCATAAAATGGGTCATTGCTCTGTATCAGTGCACTTCAGAAAGGTTTTGCAAACTTTGGCCTAAATCTCGGAGTAATCTGGCGAACAGACGGCATCAGAACAGATAACCTTATATATATTGTAGGTCAATACTGCCATTTATGACAGAGATGTCTAATGCATGTTTGTTGTCATAATTATCTATCAAAATTCCTATTTTGTGTGATAGTGTACATAATGTAGTCCTGATTCAAGTCAGGTTAGTGCTGTGGCTTAGGTTCCTGCAGGATAAACACGGTCTGCACCAGCTTCAGCACAGTGTCCCTCTTTCATGCCCACATTTCAGAGAATCACTCATCCTCCTGTCCGCACATAATCCTGTCGTGTGGGGAAAATGCATCTGCTCACTCTTCATGTATGGAGCAGGTATTTGAATTTTCTAACACTGTGCTCATTTCATGAAATTTTACAGGCACAGGATGCTGGATTCCCTTCAATACATTTCTGGTTGGAAGGCAAGCTGCAAGATTAGACTTTAAATCACCCACTGCATATCTTACCCAAGTCTTCAGGGTGCACTCTAATCAAATGTGTTTGGGGAAAAAGTCATGAAAGAAGTTTTTCTCCCCGTCATTCTCCATGCATACACTTAAGGCAGAAGCAATGCCAAATTTAATTTGAGCTGTTATTCACTGCATTCCTGCCTTTTAATCTCGTAATAGCTTTAACCAAACTGCCTGTTTTGGTATACTCTAAATATGGTTGAACTGTGGCATCATTCTTTTGAGTTATTCTCAGCATTACCTTTCAATAATTTTGAATAGTGGATGCTAAATGGATACTTGAGCCACAAAGTGCTGAAGCGTGACATCACACCCCTATGACAACGCTTAACCTGGTTCAGCACGATCTTGTTAAAATAGTCACTATTTTGTTTCACATACATAAGGTGTAATGTTTCATTCCTGATTTTAATCACTAATTTGAGCACAGTGTTGCTTTGAGTTTCTAATAAATTAAATAATTCCATGTTTATTATGTAATATTTGCTAAATCACCTCACCCGCATGCAACATAATAATGTAGTGAATTTACAGGTCCTTCACACGGGCACACCATTATAAATGTAGCGAAATTAAATTAATTTCATTATTTGGAATGAATGGCACCTCACACCGAGGCACCAATTTAATGTGTAGTGAACGTATTGTTAAACTCCCAAATTGAATTAAATTGGCCTAGACCTCATTTAATGGGTCACCAAAATAATTAACAATTTTAGGGTTTAATAATTATTATTTACTCGGGGCACCACCTATTTAAAGCATAGGTACTTTAATTTAAACATTCATTAATTTATCAATTTCAATTTAAGTTGAGAGGAGAGATGAAGCTTAAAGACTTTAAGTAAATCTGATTAGAATTTAGTATTGAAATTTGAAGCCAATTAAATTTGAAGCCAACTTACGCAGCAAGCCAATTATTTTTAAGAAAATTATTAAACAAGCATCTGAATATGTTTAAAAAGAAGAAGCCACTTTGCATCCATTGACAACAAAATCATTTTTCTGGAACCTTTCACCTTTAATTATTTTGAAAAGTTCAAATCAGAAATTCTCTTAAACATTCGAAAGACTTGACGAACCTTAGAAGCATCAGACAATTACTTTGTTAAATTATCAGAGAATAGCAGCAAATGAATGAATGAAGCCACGTGGTAGCTTTACATTAGCTTGGCATGGGGCCTTGTTGACCCCCCCCCCCCCCCCCAAAAAAAAATTAAGCGTTTTAAGAAAAGAAGTGAGAGAATGCTCTGAGAGCGGGAGATGACAGAGGAGAGAAACCCTGTTCTAACTTTTTAAAGGGGACTTAGGTCATTAAACTCCACCCATTCAAGGTGTGTAATTTCACAGAAACTTCGTGTTCAAAAGGGCAGACAAAAATGATTCAACTATTTAAACACATTAACTATTTTCGTATACTATTTGTTCTAAGACATTTTGGGATGAATAAAATGTTATTAAAGGCTTAAACACATCCTAGACACACCACTTGGTTAACAGAATATTCCACGGTTATCACAACATGGATAAGTCAAAAACCTCACATTTAACACACATCAATTGCAAAGAAACACATATCAATGAAATGGAATACATGCAAAGCATTTTGTTTGATTAATCAATACACACAACATTAGAAGTTTTTATATATGAATAAAAGAATACTGATGCATTTATTTTAAGCAAATGTCTTGTCCTTCACTTAGACCTAAAGATAATAGCTGGTTGTCAAGGCTCAACGTTTTATGGCCATGTCTTATCATGGGGGGAAAGCCTCTTGCACTGTCTCGAGAGTTCTGGCCTTGACATGAGGCCATTAAGGTGGGTTCTTCGGGCCTGGGAAATTTCAGATTGTGATGGTCGTGAAGCCGTTATAATGTCATGCAAGTCATAGTGACCAAAATTTAACCAATGTAAAAGGCAAGGGCTCCTTTGAAGAAGAGTTACAATTCTTTTTGGTGTGGGCCCATGAGGGATGTCAAGCTTATCTTCAGATCTCCAGATGGCTTAGGAATTTCTCAACTGAGTGAAAACACAGTTGCTGTCTTCAGTTCAAAACTCAGGTTTTTGTTGACAGCATTAATGTATTTAATTAGGGCGAATCGAGGCCATGTGCTACATATCCCCCATTTGATGGAGAAGTGGAAGGATGTCCAGTTCTTTCATCACAAGGAAGAAGCTGGCCGAGAACAGTCATCGGTGGCTGATGGTGGACAAGGTCCTCCCAGGCGATGTTTGCTGTAAAAGCTGATGTCAGAGGCACAAAGTGGCTCAAATAACAAAGCAAAGCATTTTGTTTCTAGATTGGAAAGCTTCAAAGAGTGTTTTCTTGGAAGCTGTTGAGGGTTCGACCTGTTTCAGCAATTTGGAGACCCTGTAGGTCTGCATCATTTGTCCTATTTGTTTTGACTGAAACTGAAGATTGCTTTAAATTTCTCAACATAAAGTTGATTAAGTATTAGAATTTGGAGCTTGCAGATTCTCCTAGTATTGGTGTGGGTCCGTCTGGTTGTTACGGCTTCTTCCCACAATTAAGGACATGCAAGTTAGTTGAATTTTAAATTGGTCCAGGTCTATCTGGTACAAAAGATCTCAACTTTAGTGGAGTTATACTGGTTGAAATGAAATTAAAATTCAGTAAAATTTGAATTACATAGTGTTCCCCCCCCCCCCATTGGATTGGCTGAGGTGGCTCAATTATCAGTGTAGAACTGTTAATGCATCCTACTCAGTTTTGGAGAAACATTTTTTAAACCTAAAAGTATTGGGTAAATTAAAAGCTGTGAAATCATTTCGTTACTTGATCTTTGTGCAGCTAAGTAAAAATAATAGGTATGTTAGTCCTTTCCGACTATTTTGAATGGTGTTTTACTACACAAGTTAAGTATTTTCAATAAATACAATTGGTTAAACACATGCTAATTTATTTCAAATAATAAAATTAAAGTTAAGATGGAATTAACTAATAAAAATTTTGAGCATTTCATTTGGTATATTCACACACAATTGATTGAAGGTGTTTCTGAAATTTTTATTAAGTCAGCAGAGCTGTTTCTTACTGTTTTTAATATACAAAAGCATTGAGTTAGAGTGTAACGTCTGATGCTCTAAGTTTAGAGATTTAGAAATGTAGTTTGTACGCTGTAGTTTTGCGGTACTAATAGCTTTGTGGGTGTGGCAGATATTGTAGATGTTTGCGACGCATTCCGAATCAAAATCAAATCAATTTTATTTATATAGCGCCAAATCACAACAAACAGTTGCCCCAAGGCGCTTTATATTGTAAGGCAAGGCCATACAATAATTACGGAAAAACCCCAACGGTCAAAACGACCCCCTGTGAGCAAGCACTTGGCGACAGTGGGAAGGAAAAACTCCCTTTTAACAGGAAGAAACCTCCAGTAGAACCAGGCTCAGGGAGGGGCAGTCTTCTGCTGGGACTGGTTGGGGCTGAGGGAGAGAACCAGGAAAAAGACATGCTGTGGAGGGGAGCAGAGATCAATCACTAATGATTAAATGCAGAGAGGTGCATACAGAGCAAAAAGAGAAAGAAACACTCAGTGCATCATGGGAACCCCCCAGCAGTCTAAGTCTATAGCAGCATAACTAAGGGATGGTTCAGGGTCACCCGATCCAGCCCTAACTATAAGCTTTAGCAAAAAGGAAAGTTTTAAGCCTAATCTTAAAAGTAGAGAGGGTGTCTGTCTCCCTGATCTGAATTGGGAGCTAGTTCCACAGGAGAGGAGTCTGAAAGCTGAAGGCTCTGCCTCCCATTCTGCTCTTACAAACCCTAGGAACTACAAGTAAGCCTGCAGTCTGAGAGCGAAGCGCTCTATTGGGGCGATATGGCACTATGAGGTCCCTAAGATAAGATGGGACCTGATTATTCAAAACCTTATAAGTAAGAAGAAGAATTTTAAATTCTATTCTAGAATTAACAGGAAGCCAATGAAGACAGGCCAATATGGGTGAGATATGCTCTCTCCTTCTAGTCCCTGTCAGTACTCTAGCTGCAGCATTTTGAATTAACTGAAGGCTTTCAGGGAACTTTTAAGACAACCTGATAATAATGAATTACAATAGTCCAGCCTAGAGGAAATAAATGCATGAATTAGTTTTTCAGCATCACTCTGAGACAAGACCTTTCTAATTTTAGAGAGATTGCGCAAATGCAAAAAAGCAGTCCTACATATTTGTTTAATATGCGCATTGAATGACATATCCTGATCAAAAATGACTCCAAGAATGCCATCCAGAGTAAGGATCTGGTTAGACACCATGTTTCTAAGATTTGTGGGGCCAAGTACAATAACTTCAGTTTTATGAGTTTAAAAGCAGGAAATTAGAGTTCATCCATGTCTTTATGTCTGTAAGACAATCCTGCAGTTTAGTTAATTGGTGTGTGTCCTTTGGCTTCATGGATAGATAAAGCTGGGTATCATCTGCATAACAATGAATATTTAAGCAATGCTGTCTAATAATACTGCCTAAGGGAAACGTATAAAGTGAATAAAATTGGTCCTAGCACAGAACCTTGTGGAACTCTATAATTAACCTTAGTCTGTGAAGAAGATTCCCCATTTACATGAACAAATTGTAATCTATTAGATAAATACGAGGTCTGTCAATAAAGTATAGGTCCTTTTTATTTTTTTCAAAAACTATATGGATTTCATTCATGTTTTTACGTCAGACATGCTTGAACCCTTGTGCGCATGCGTGAGTTTTTCCACGCCTGTCGGTGACGTCATTCGCCTGTGAGCACTCCTTGTGGGAGGAGTTGTCCAGCCCCTCGTCGGAATTCCTTTGTCTGAGAAGTTGCTGAGAGACTGGCGCTTTGTTTGATCAAAATTTTTTCTAAACCTGTGAGACACATCGAAGTGGACACGGTTCGAAAAATTAAGCTGGTTTTCGGTGAAAATTTTAATGGCTGAGAGATTTTGAGGTGATACTGTCACTTTAAGGAGTTCCCATGGTGCGAGATGTCGCGCAGCGCTCTCAGGCGCCGTCGTCAGCCTGTTTCAAGCTGAAAACCTCCACATTTCAGGCTCTATTGATCCAGGACGTCGTGAGAGAACAGAGAAGTTTCAGAAGAAGTCGGTTTCAGCATTTTATCCGGATATTCCACTGTTAAAGGAGATTTTTTTAATGAGACGTGCGGACAGGTCCGCGCGTCGGGACGCAGCCGGCGCGGTGCAGCGGCACAGGAAAAACACCTCCGTGTTGATAACAATTTGTAAAATCCAGGCGGCTTTTGATGGCTTTCAGTGGAGTGAGTATATGAGAAATTGTTTAACAGCTGGACATGTTCAACTTGTCCTTAAGGCTTCCAACGGAGGTGTTTTTCCTGTGGCGGAGCATCGCGGTGGCTGCGAGCCAACGCTGCAATCCGCCCGCACGTCTTTCATTAAAAAAATCTCCTTTAACAGTGGAATATCCGGATAAAATGCTGAAACCGACTTCTTCTGAAACTTCTCTGTTCTCTCACGACGTCCTGGATCAATAGAGCCTGAAATGTGGAGGTTTTCAGCTTGAAACAGGCTGACGACGGCGCCTGAGAGCGCTGCGCGACGTCTCGCACCGTGGGAAGTCCTTAAAGCGACAGTATCACCTCAAAATCTCTCATCAGCCGTTAAAATTTTCACCGAAAACCAGCTTAATTTTTCGAACCGTGTCCACTTTGATGTGTCTCACAGGTTTAGAAAAATGTCTGACGTAAAAACATATGAATGAAATCCATATAGTTTTTGAAAAAAATAAAAAGGACCTATACTTTATTGACGGCCCTCGTATGATTCAAACCACTGCAGCGCAGTGCCTTTAATACCTATGGCATGCTCTAATCTCTGTAATAAAATTTTATGGTCAACAGTATCAAAAGCAGCACTGAGGTCTAACAGAACAAGCACAGAGATGACTCCACTGTCTGAGGCCATAAGAAGATCATTTGTAACCTTCACTAATGCTGTTTCTGTACTATGATGAATTCTAAAACCTGACTGAAACTCTTCAAATAGACCATTCCTCTGCAGATGATCAGTTAGCTGTTTTACAACTACCCTTTCAAGAATTTGTGAGAGAACACAAGATTTATTTGAATTTGTTTGTCAACAACTGTGGCATACCCGAAGTGTCCCACAGAATTTTAGTAGCATTTTCTTCTAACACAGTATGTTAGTTTGGAGAGAGTTTCTCTTTGATCTCTGCTGATTTTAAAGTGGTCCACATCAGTGGAGAATTTCTCACACCAGGTGAGATCCGGCCCTACGGGGAAGGAATGTGCAGGTTGGTCTACGGGTGTTTTTGTCAGGTGGTCTAGGTGTGTAGCACCTCAAGTTATCAGTTGGTTGTAGTGGTTGCTGCACCTGAGCCCAAAGTTTCAACTGTTGCAAATCTATGAGAGGTTAAATTCGGTCAAAGAAATCTTTGCCGAGAAGAACTGGAAAAGAATCCAGCGGTGATATACACACTGGATGGACAAAACTCACGGGCCCCACTGTCAGATGGATGTGGGCCATGGATGACATTGTTGCGTCTCGGTCAGTGTAATATTGTATATTAACTGAGCAAGGTGAGTGTGTAAGGTTTTTGTTAGTCTCAGCCTACAGTTTGTTAAACAGTTTGGCTGATATGAGTGTGACATCAGCAGTGGTGTCAACGAGGGCTCCCTGCTGGAAGGAATTTTCAAGTGTTACAGGCATGTATAACTTTTGTGTTCTGTCATTCTCTGACAGGTTGTACAAAAATTTTGGTTTACATGGTTCATTTATGCTGACCCCATCTGAGTTAGCACACGTTTTCTCCTCTAGGTTGACCTTGTCTCCAAGAGCGTTGCTGGAGGAGTAAGGTTGACCTTTTTGTAGTGTTTGGTATTGAGCTTCGAGTATAGGACTCAGGACCTGTCTGATTCAGCAGTCTGTGACCTTCCTCAGTTGTGTGAAACTGAGAGAATGATGGTGCTACATTTGAAGGTGGAACCATGCAGGTGATGGACAGCACATCAGCCCTTTGTTGATGGTTCTCTTCCTTCAGGTCGTAGATTATGGCTCTAAGCATTGTTCAAATTTCCTGCCTAAAGGTAGAGTTTTTGTGTTCATCTGCAGGGGAAGTCTTGCTTTGGTGTTGGTTATCAGTTTGTCTTTCCCAGTTCCTGGGTTTCTCCCGATGTCTGGGTGCAAACTGTCCATGCTGTGTCTGTGAGTTTGGATCGGTCTTCGATCCAAAGCCGTGAGCATTTTGGGGGGACCACAGTTGTTGTGGACATGGTCCGCCTCGAATGCTTTGTGTGCATCGAGTAAATTTCTGCTTACATTTAGGAGGGCTTGGTGTAGAGCCTGTGTTGAGCTTAGGTGGACTACAGGGGGTGCCTTTGAGCTCAAGGGCTGACAGTCAAGTGTTAACACTCAAGACTGTATCATGTTCACTGGCTTTAGTCTCTTTTCTGTTGCTTTGTGAAACCTTTCAAAGCAAGGTCACGCAAATATTGAATGTTGGCTTCCTTGGGGTCCCCAAGGATTCCAAGCTGAAAAATGGTGGCAGGTGAAGGTTTTCAATGAACAAGGTTTTGAAGCTGAGATCTTCATCCATACCTGGCTCACTGCGTGCCCCAAAATATGCATGCAGCAGACTGTTGTAATAAAGGTGAGGAGATTCTCTTCTCCCCTGTTTGATCTTCAGGGCAGCTGCTAAGCCTGTCTGAGCTGTGTGGTTGGACTTGGCTCAAAGCGGGTTATGTGTCGTGCGATCTTATCAAGTTCTCGATCAATGAGACCTGGAAGCGGTTGAGTGTGTGGAGGAGGATCGTGAGGTAAGCTTTCAAGAGTCTCTCAATACCTATCACAGTTTTCTGGAGGACATGAGCCCACTTCCATGAAGGGAGGTGGAAAAAGTCCTCTGTGTGTACCGGTGGACAGGAGTTGACGTTTTTCTCTCTCCATGCATTTTTGGTCAAATTCATGCAGCTGTCTGAAGTGTTTCATGTGAGAATTTTCCACGTCACGTTTTAGTGAGAACACTTCTTCGCTTGTGAGCTCCAGCCGTTGTCGAGTTTCCGTCAACAAAAGTCTGTCAATAAGTTGTTTGCAAAGTTCCTGGTTCTTTGATTTTGTTCAAGAGCCAGAACTTCTCATTTTGCAGGGTTGTGATTTCACAATATGCCTGCTTGAGCTCGTCATGTAAGTCAGTGACTGTCTCGTCACATTCACTGGTAATTTCTTCCAGGGCGTGGACCTCATCACTGTGATGGTTACCTTTTCATCTTTGATGTGTTGTTTAGCAAGGATCAAAGATTTTTTGGTCTTATCTAGTCTCTGTTTCAATCACTGGTTCTTCTCCTTCTGTTCCTGGAATTCAGAAACAGACTAGATAACAGAGATTCCACATGCTTCAGTTTGGTAAAAGCAGTTAAGGCTAATCTTCCTAGCATTTCAGCTAAATTGTTTCCCTTTTGGGCTTTGTTCAAAGCTTGGTGGTAGAGTTCAGACATTTCTGTGCTCACCTTCTTCTGCATAGAAAATTGATGGTTGTCAGCAAATCCAGGTAATAACTGCCGTTAGATTGAAGAGTACCTGCCTGAATCGTCTGAATCAGTGTGGCTGAAAGTTTCAGAGTGCATGTGACTTTATTGCGGAAGACCACAGCATTTTCAGTTTCCTGATGAGATAAGATTATCAGGTTAACAAAAGATGCAAAATTAGTTACAAAAATACCCGTTACAGTTGTGTACAGAGAAATTGATTTGCTGTAAGCGATTCTCAAAATTTGTTTCAAAAGGAATTTCAAAATCTAAAAAGGGAAAGGAATGTTTCCTTTAATTTAAGTTAATTGAGCAATTTGTTTTAATTAATTAGTTTCTTTGAATTCGATTAAGAATTTATTAATTCAGTTGTAGAATTGTTTCAATTAAAATATTGGCTTTAGTTAATAACCAGTTTGGTTGTAGGATTAGTTTAAACAAAGAATTAATGTGGAAAATCAAAAACAGTAAAAATTCAAAATTAGACAATTGTCATGAATCAGAATACAACTTGGAGTTGTGCTATCTCAATTTATTAAAGTGAAGGAGTTAATCACTTACACTTATTTTTCCAATTGGAATCAGGATTGTACCAGCTTAATCAGTTTAAAAGTGATTAAAATCGTTAAACGAGGCAATAATTTTAATTGATCAGTGTCAGTTATTCAACTGGTCGAATATTTACAAATCTGGTTTTATTTTTTTGGAGCCAAATAGGATGCAATGTGGTCCACCACCTGTAGGTGGGATCACTGCTCAAAAGGCTTGGCGAGTCAAGAAGAAGAAAGCAGGTGGAAGGGGTTCCCTCCACTCGTAACATGTTTCAAAAAGTTGGGACAGTGGTATGTTTACCACTGTGTTACATCACCTTTCTTTCTAACACTCAATAAGCGTTTGAGAAGTAAGGACACTAATTGTTGCAGCTTTGTAGGTGGAATTCTTTCCCATTCTTGTTTGATGTACGACTTCAGTTGTTCAACAGTCCGGGGACTCCATTGTCATATTTTGCGCTTCATAATGTGGCAAACATTTTCAGTGGTTGACAGGTCTGGACTGCAGGCAGGCCAGTCTAGTACCTGCACTCTTTTACTATGAAGCCACGTTGTTGTAACATGTGCAGAATGTGGCTTGGCATTGTCTAGCTGAAATAAGCAGGGACGTCCCTGAAAAAGACATTGCGTGGATGCCAGCATCTGTTGCTCCAAAACCTGGATGTACCTTTTAGCATTGATGGTGCCATCACAGATGTGTAAGTTGCCCATGCCATGGGCACTAATGCACCCCCTATAGCATGACAGAAGCTGGCTTTTGAACTTTGTGCTGGTCACAATCTGGATAGGTCTTTTGACTCATTTGTCCAGAAGACACAACGTCCATGGTTTCCAAAAACAATTTGAAATGTGCACTCATCAGACCACAGCACACTTTTCCACTTTGTGTCTGTCCATTTCAAATGAGCTCGGGCCCAGAGAAGGCAGCTGCTTTCTGGATGCTGTTGATGTATGTCTTTCGCTTTGCATGGTAGAGTTTTAACTCGCACTTGTAGATGTAGCAACGAACTGTTAACTGACAATTGCTTTCTGAAGTGTTCCTGAACCACGCTGTAAGAGCCTTTACACAATACGTTGGTTTTTAATGCAGTTCCGCCTGCGGGATCAAGGGTCATGGGCATTCAATGTTTCGGCCTTGCTGCTTACGTGTAGAAAGTTCTCCAGATTCTCTGAATCTTCTGATTATATTATGGACCATAGATGATGGAAGCCCTAAATTCCTTGCAATTGAACATTGAGAAACATTGTTCTTAAACTGTTGGCCTATTTTTTTTTTTTCACGCAGTTGTTCACAAAGTGGTGATCCTCGCCCCATCTTTGGAGTCTTTTGGGATGCTCCTATTATACCCAATCATAACACTCACATGTTTCCAATTAGATGTTCTTTGAGCATTCATCAACTTTCCCAGTCTTTTGTTGCCCCGTTCCAACTATTTTGAAACATGTTGCAGGCATCCATTTCAAAATGAGCAAATATTTGCACAAAAACAATAAACTTTATCAGTTTGAACATTAAATATCTTGTCTTTGTGGTGTATTCAATTAAATATAGGTTGTAGAGGATTTTCATATCATTGTATTCTGTTTTTATTTACATTTTACACAATGTCCCAACTTCACTGGAATTGGGGTTGTATAAAAAAACATCAGGCAATAGGCGTGGTCGAGAAAACAGGCAGGTGGTCAAAAAACACAATGAGGCAAGCGGGACTAGAAAAACACAGCATCAGAGCTAGAATTGAAGGCGCATCGATCTGGCGAGGAAACGGTGAACCAAGTGAAGCTTTCATTCATTACAGATTAGGAACAGGTGTGAGAGAAAGCACCAGAACAAAGCTGTGGCCAGACAGAGAGAAACACCCATCACCAACCACAAAGAGACAGACAAGAGTGATAGAGACAGAAAACCCAAAGCAGGAAAAAGCCAGCAAGCGAAATCGCAACCGAAGAAAACAGTCAAACAAAAATAACAAAACTAGAACACAATATACAAAGTCCAAACCCTGGCAGTTCCACTCTGATTTGCATCACACTTGGCATACAAATGGAACAGGTTTCCAGATTTGTCCAACTAGGTCAAATTTGCCAAAGGTCAAGCAAAAATCATGGCCTGGATTACATATGCCCATCTGTAGACCTATTACTCCAATGCCCTTTTTCATTTTTATCAAACTTTGTATGACCTTGAAACTGTTATATCAGTCATTTTGCTATCTGGAGGAATTTGATTTTCAACCTGATTTGGAGAAATGTGGCATACAATTAGGTTAATTCCAGAATTCAACTGCCAGATTCGGGTAGGAGTCAATCTTTTGTGTGAAGGGTAAGGTCACTCACTCATCACTCATCTTCAACTGCTTTTCTGGGTTCGGGTCGCGGGGGCAACAGCTCCAGCAGGAGACCCCAGACTTCCCTTTCCTGTGCTCCATTGACCACCTCTGACTGGGGGATCCCGAGCCGTTCTCGGGTCAGTGAGGAGATATAATCTCTCCACCTAGTCCTGGGTGTTCCCCGGGGTCTCCTCCCAGATGGACACATGAGCAGTGGGTTTATGCATGAAGCCCTCATCTTGTGGTGTGTAACAGACTGTTAAATTCATAACATTAGCAAGATGGACAACATATGGGATGGTATTTGACCCAACTTGGATAAAAGAAATCTTTAGATGGACACAGATTGCTGGCCCACAGCTTTGGGAACACTACAATAAAAACAAGTCAATTTTATATATATATATATATATATATATATATATATATATATATATATATATATATATATATATTATATATATATATATATATATATATATATATATATATATATATATATATATATATATATATATATATATATATATATATATATATATATATATATATATATATATATATATATATATATATATATATATATTTTTTTTTTTTTTTTTAAATCAGCAAGTAGGATGTGGGATCGCTTCCCACCTGGTCCTTTCTGTATGGAGTTTGCATCCTCTCCCAGTGTTTATGTATGATCCTCTGTGTTTGGGTGTTGATCTAAATACTCAACTACTTTTATAGTTTAATGTTGTGTAGACCAATAGAAATTATTATTTTGACCAAAGTCTCAGTTTTCAGATGATCTCGACAATGAATAATCTGAGGCAAAAGTATACATTCAGGTTAATTACTGATCAGGATTGAGATGTGTATTCTGGATCTTTTGATTTACTACCAAGGAAGAATCAGAATGTGACTCAGAACAAACAGATTATTTATTTATTTGCTTTCCCAAAATGTCCGCCATATGTGAATAGATGCACACTTCAGGTGTCAAAATGAGGTTCTAAACCTGATGTTTCAGCTGCCTAGTTTTGTCTTTAAATTTTAAAATCTTTGTTGACATTTCTATCATTTTTGTATGAGTTTCTGTCACAACAGACTTATTTGGAAAGATCTACCATATCTCACAGCATGTCGTGATTCAGCATCAGGAAATATACATTAAACTATTGGCTTGTGATATTGTCACGAAAAGCGCCACATTTTTGTCACGGGAGTATAAATTCATTCTAATACATGCCATGATGGCTGCACAAAATTAAAAGTGAAGGGGGGGAGAGAGAGAGAAGGAGTAGGGTTAGTAAAAGTGAGTTTAAAAAAAAAAAAAAACCCTGTCATGAAAATTTGAATCATTTTGTGACGGGAGCACAAAAAACAAAACAAAAAAACGTGAGACTGGATGGAAAGATCAGTCTCACTGAGAACTGTGACATTGTAGAGTTGATCCAGACACAGACCAGATTTACTGGAATATACAACAAGTCAAGTCTGGGAGCACATGCTGGTGCCACATGTCCCCACTTTCACCACACCACAGAACCACCCTGGGTCCTAGATGACAACCACCCAAACAGACAATAATCTGATTTTTCATAAGTAACCATCTATCTGCCATAGCCAGATGAAATGTTGGTGTGGTCTAGGCCTTCTATAGACATTGGTATCCTTAACACAGCTGGATCATGCCCAGAGAAATACAACACATGTCCTAAATGTTGTAGGTGATGCTGATTGACACATTTTATCTGAGTTGACTAAAGTAACCCCTCATTTCATGAACAGTCATTCCAGTAATACCCAAGGTTCCTGCAAAGACTCCTCATACCAAAGAGTCAGTCTCACAACCGTGAGGCACCAGGACCCTGAAGACTTGGACCTTCACTCTCCTGCAAAGATCTGTGACCTCACAACTCCATATGTTCTTCCCAGTCACCTCTGGATGTCAAAGGCTGAGGACATAGAGACATGAATGTCTCTCCAAGTTCAACACTTTTGCCAAATAATGATACACTTCTGATGTCCAAGTCCAGGAAGTCATTAAAAGACTGCATTTTAGTCTTGATCCAGGACAATCGCAGATCCAGTTGCTCCAGTTCCACACTCACCTTCTCAAGTGCTTCAATCAAGTCATGTCTTAATTCAAACAGGGGTGATATACTGTACATGAGAACCTCCTGGAGAACCATCCCTGGTTCTCAAGACCAGGCACCTAAGTGGCTCCACCCTACTCTATTCTACTATTCTTTTTTTTTTTTTTTTTTTTTTTAGATATTTAGAATTACCTTAATATACACTATAGTAGAGTTCTACCTTAGAATTGTAATGTATTATAGAAGACATACCTTACTGAATTTTCATGACATTAGGTGTTCAAATAGCTGTTTCTTCACTTATAAAATATGCACTATTGTTGGTATTACCAATGCAAACCTTCAGGAAGATATACCATTGGTGGAGGGATGCACTCTGCCATTGCACATCGTGTTCAGTCTTCATTTTGTTGTTTTCATTCATTCAACCCAATTTGCTCCCGGCAATATATATATTTAATTTCCCTCCATGTGAGAACTCCTTCAGAAAAAGAAACTTTCTTGTTATTTCTAATCAGAAGTTCAATATTCCAATCATTGCACATTATTCTCCTCCACTGTGCCAAACCAGGCCTGCACACAAAGCAGGAAAGTGTCTGAACCTGCTGTGGGATTAAAAGCAAGCTTTGCATAGCTAAACAGTGAGATCCCAGCAAGCTGCCAGTCTTTACAGCATGCCACACTCATAAATCAATACTGACATCAAATGTGACAACTATAGATTTAACAACTACACCCGGATCTCACAGCAGAAAGTTGACTTCAGTGTTGCTCGTCTCCTCTTCAGACCTTTACTGTCGACTGCATCGAACTCAAGTTGCTCTTCTTCGCCTAATCTTGACTTTTTACTTCTTTTTGAAATCATCAGCACTTCTCGCAACCTGGAGCTCAGTTTCTTGGGCTAATATTATAAACATGTTATCTATTGAAAACCTCTTTCACACGCTCTTTCTCTCTCTCCTTCTCACTTACTCTCTCTCTTCCTCTTTTCACACACACATTACCCCTAAACTTGAATTACTTTGTCATAAATACGGTGTGAAAGAACAGACTCGAGCGGGAAAAGATTATTGGGCTGCTTTTGGAATTTTAATGATCCATTATCTCAAACTGGCATGATTTAATAGGCATGATGGGAAACACCAAAATATTAACTCTATCTATGCCTGAAAAAAAATAAAAATAAATAAAATTAAGAAAATCACCCAAATGATGTGTTATGTATTTTAAAAATCCTGAAGTGAGTTGGGCTTTAGAAGACTTATATTCTGTATCTTCAGGAGTAAAAATTACATTTTGTGTATTGTTGTAGTGTACTTCTTATGAAATGGCATTTATTCTGTTAATATGAGAGTTTGTTCTTTAGTGCTTTGATTCCTGGAAAAGTCCAACATAAATAGTCATTATAATTAATTACAATGGTTGATAAATTATGGGCAGCACAGTGGCTTAGTGGTTAGCAATGTTGTCTCACAGCAAGAAGGTCATGGGCTCAATTCCCACATGTGGCCTTTCTGTGTGGAGTTTGCATGTTCTCTCTGTGTTTGTGTGGGTTCCCCTGGGTGCTCAGGCTTCCTCCCACATCCAAAGACATGCAGGTTAGGTGCATACAAAGCCAAGCCCAATCCCCAGTTCGGTAAATCTGATCATCTGGCAATCCTTCTGAAACCCACTTACATCAGACGGTTGAAAGCTGACCCGGTTCTAATCAGAACCACCAACACCTGATCTGACAATGCACTGGCAAATCTGGAGAGATGGGTATGTCTGTTATGGTTGAAAGCAGGAGCAGTCAAATCGAACCCCAAAGCAGGCGGCTGGGAGACAGGACGTATGGATGCAAAAACCGCAGTGCTTTAATCACCCAGTGTGAAATAAACTTCCCTATACAGTGACACACTGGAGGACAAAGGGAGGATCCAATAGCAGATTACACGGAAAAGGTGACAGGGACACTGGAGAATAATCATACTGACAGTACTTACAAACCAGGAAATCATCTGAAGATGGAGACCAACAACCAATAACAAATCAACAGACCGGCAACAAACAGGTGCAGTTTATAAATTGATTGACAGACTAACAGGTGCTGAGAACAAACCAGAATAGAAACACAAAGTCACAAGAGAACACCAGAGGACAACAACATAAGACAGAACATGGAAAATAAAACCGAATCCAGAAATTTAAAATCAAAACATGAAGTATACGGCAATCCAAAAATAAACCTGTAACTAAGGGACAACATGAACCGTGATTTAAAAAATAAGAACAATCGAGAACCAAAACAGTGCGAACTAAGAACAAAGATGTACACGGTAAAAACAAACAGAATTAAACCTGAGACACATAAGGCAAACCTACGAAATACATGACAAACAGCAATAATCAGAAGATTAGAGCAGGGGAAAGCACAGACAGGACCACAGGCACACACACACTACAGGAGAAAAAGGGAGAACACACAAAAATGGGACACAGGAAAAATGTAAAATACCTACAGACACAATGTCAATATTCAATGAAGCCACAGCCAGTATACATGAATATATTGTGGGCTGCCTGCACTGTTTTCTGCTGCTGCTCTCTCTCTCTCTCCTCTGCACAGGTGGCACGCCTCAAGCTGATCAACACACCTGTTCTACATTCCATCAGCACCTGTATATCAACCCCAGCTCTTCACTCCATCCTCGCCAGAAACTCAGCTAACCTCCCATGGTAACTGGCCTTTTTCTTGTGCATTCCTACGCAGTGTTATTCTGGATTGTCCATCTCCACTGGCATTCTGAAATTGCCTACATTATTTATTTATTTTATTTATTTATATAATCACCATTACATGTTCTGAACTCTGGCAATATTTTCACTGTTGTCAGACTGCAGGTTTTCCTACAAGGTCTGAAGTTCTCTGGGCTGTGGTTCTCCTGTTTCCACTGCTGTGCGGGCCGGTCTCCACATGGCTCAGCAGCATTACACATTCTGAACACTCTGAACCATCCTTTGTTGTAATCAATCTGTCTGACATCTTACTCTCTGCTCCCTGCTTCTGGGTTCGTTGTCCATTCATGCCCGAACCGTAACAGGAGTTTCTGGCCATGTCATGGACCCAGCGGGGTCGGACCATTTATAGCAGGCGTTACAAATCTAGGGCAAGTACCTCGGAAAGCGCCAGCAAGCTGTGGACTCTATAGCGGATCATGTAATCTCACTGACGGACCACATCAAACATTCAGACACATGCCTCTCAGAGCTCTCCTCCCAGCTGTCACAGCTTGCAGTCAGAAACACACTGACACCGCCTCCTGCCACTCCAGCCCAAATGATCACCTTCTCATCCTCCGGCACTGCCTCTACGGCGCCACTCGAACCATTCATTTGTCACCCAGAACCATTCGAGGGTAGTGTAGATACGTGTGCTGCATTCTTGATGCAATGTTCTCTAGTTTTTGATCAGCATCTGTCACAATACAGCTCCGATAGAAGCAAGGTAGCGTACATCAATAATTTACACCGGGGAGATGTGCGCGGCTGGGCAACTGCACTCTGGAGCAATGACTCCCCACTTCTTAGTTCTTTTGCAGCATTCTCCAGGGAATTCAGTTTAGTTTTCAACCATCCCGCGTGGAGGGATTCTGTGTCCCAACGGTTATTAACTCTAAAACAGGGTTTGCGCAGCGCTGCTGAATACGCGGTGGATTTCCGCATGTTGGAGGCAGACTGGAACAGCACGGCACTACGGAGTGTGTTCAGTAATCATCTAAATGAAGCATTGAAAGATGAACTGGCAGTCCGGGACGAGCCGAGGGATCTGGACTCAAATATTTCTTTAATCATTAAGGTTGGATAACCAAATGAGGGAGCGGCACCGGGAGAAGGGCCGTCGGGCTGACCGGGACTTTTCCACTTGACCTCCCCCCCGACACACACCAGGACCACTCCTTCCAAGCTCCATCGAGCCCTCCTCAGATATGCTAGCTCCCCCTGCTGGTGAACCTATGCAGCTTGGCAGGGCCAGATTGCCCCCAGAAGGATGTAGACGGAGACTGGCATCTGGGGAATGTCTCTATTGTAGTGCTAAGGGGCACAGCCTTAGCACCTGCCCTGTTCGGCCAAAAGCCCACGCTGTTCTCACTTACCTTAATAACCACATCTTGTATTTAAGGCCACCTGGTTTTCTCCCTCACTGCTCATTCGTTGCACTTCTTGTCTTCGTTCCAGCCTGTGTATTTTCATAGATCTTGATCATTGTATTCTGCCGGTTACAACCCTGCTTGTTTTTTGACCTTGCCCTTTTGCCTCAGCCTGTGTTATACTGTCTCGCCGTGCCTCTGAACCCAGCCTGTTTGACCTTGCCCTTTTGCCTTGTGCTTTCCTGTACTTCTACATCGCTGACTGACCACCTGTGTACTGTATCCTCGCCTGTGTTCCAAGATAAAGCCTTTTGATACTCCACCTTCTGAGTCTGTCAGTCTGCATTTGTGTCCAGCATTCAGTCTGTCCCAAGCCACGGGCCCTGACAGAAGGAACGAGCCAGACATGGACACAGCAGACTTTAATCGGGCCATCTTGGACCCCCCACCCAGCCACCATCAAAGACATTTTTCTTGAGATCAACTTGTTCTTCAATTGTTTCCATTCATGCCACACCCCAAGGAAGAAATTTGATTTTTTTTAGACCAAGCCTGGAGCCTAGTTGAAGCCAACCGCTGGTTATATGATTACTTCCCAGAATTAGAAGATTTGGACAGCTTGTTTGCTGCTGGGAGTCTATCCTGCTTGGGTGTGGCAACCTGAACTGTGTCTGCTGTCCAGCCCACCTTACTGTGACAGTGAGTCTGATTGGGTGGACATAGAGGATGATGAAGATGATTATGAAGGCAATTCTTCATCAGAGATGGATGGACAGGCACTCCAAGACACTGCTGCTTGTATTTTGAATCCAGGACGGCAGCACTGGAAACAAATTTTTTTTTTTGGCACTTGACCAGCTTTTGCAGTCTGAGCCTGATATAGTGGCGGCATATCCGGATTTGGCAACCATCAAAACACAGTTCAGGAAAGGTCAGCTGCTTTACACCGTCTGATGCAGCAGTTGTGCCGCTCAATCCATCCACTCCCGTGGCTCAACAGTTCCTGACCCAGCCACTTTCATCACAGCTTCCCACAAAATACTGTGCCCACAAAGACCACGCCTTGTCTGCCACCAACACCAGCTCCACGGCGCGCATCAGCACAGATGCCTGTTTTGCAGCCATGTGTGGCACCCACATCAGCCAAGATTCTCATGTTGCCTGACTGCTTTCCAGCGCTCTCTCCCACCAAGACAGCAGAACCAATCCCATTTGCTAAATTGCCGACAGAGCCATCAGGAAGGTTTCCCTTGTCACAGCTCTCAGCAGTGCATTTGCCATCCGAGATCTTCAGCGGTGCCTACAGAGACATCCACTTTGTGCGTCACTCAGACCTCATCGGCGTTGTTTCCACCTCTGGAATCACCAGCAAAATCACAGTTGACGTTCACGCCACCACTGCCATCTGTGGCGTATGCTACACTGGAATCTCCAGCGGCATCCAGAGACTCTTTCCTGGTGTACTCCTCCCTGATTCCATCAGTGCCGTCTCCGCATCCAGAATCACTATCAGAACCGATGTCAAAGTTCTCGCTACAGCGGCCCCTCCACAGTCATCAGCTGCACCAGCCTCTTCCAAGCACAGCACCTCCAAGCCAACAGCAGCGCATACACCGCCAAGTTCATTCACAGCGTGTACGATTCCAAGACTTCCAGCTTCAACCTCTCCTTCAGTGTCTCCTCTACCCATTCAACCACCGGAGCCTTCCATGAGCTTCAGGTCCACTGACTACAGAATAGTTAAGTTGGCGTTTTGTTTTTTGATTGTACCTTTCAGTTTTTGCTTCTCTTTTTTACACCTGTGGAGACCACAGGAGATGCAGTTTAGTGTTTCTGGTCAGAATCAGGTTTTGATTTTTACACCATGTTACTTATCATTATCTCCAGTATTTTGGCTTTACATTATTTTCTGGCCCTCCTTTGGGTGGTATGTTTGGTTAAACCGGTTTAGCATCCCACGTCTTAGGTTGATGAATTTTTCTCCCAGGACCCTCATTAAGTGGTTAATGCGCTTGGTTTCAGTTCAGAAGGATCCGGGTTCAAATCCCACCCCTGCCACATTTCTCCATGTAATGTGGAGTTGCGTCAGGAAGGGCATCCGGCGTAAAACTTGTGCCAATTCAACATGCAGATCCACCTTGGATTTGCTGTGGCGGCCCCAAGTGCAAACAAGGGAGCAGCCGAAGGGACTTACTTACCTTCATTAAGTCCTCAGGTTTTAGTCACCCTCCCAGTCAATTTTGTTGGTACTGTTTGCATTCTGTCATCAAGCATTTGATTACCCAGTGTAGGTTTTTTGCTAATTCGTTGGTGCTATGTGGTTTTCACAGTTCTTACAGTGTTCCATCTTGGCGAGTGTTTTTCTTTTTTGTATTCAATGATTAAGCAAGTTCATTTCCCACGTCTGCATTCGGTTAGCACTTTAGGCAGCCCCATTGTAAATTGTTCCAAACTTGATCGCCACCTGTTTGTTTTGTGGGTTTTCTCTCCTTTTGTGTTCTCTTAGAAAGCAGTTAAGTGGTTCATGGCACCACTGTACATTACATGATGGATGATTTGACAGTTGCTGGGCCTGGTTACCCTCATGGCCGACCTCTGGGTTTCTCTGTGGCCCATTGTTGACCTGGGGTCTGACTTTAGCCTCTGACCAGTTTATGTCAACCATGCAATGGCCCCACTCCCTCAGTTTTTTACCCTGGTGGGTCGCCTGGTCTTTGTTCTGAATCTACTTTGGCTTCTGGTAATACGTTTTCGCTTAGACGGCCATTCGGCCATCCGGGTTTTGATCTTGTTGTTTTGAGGGGGTTTCTGTTGCTTTCCTCTGGTTCCCCTGTTTGGCCTCAGCCTGTTATACTATCTCACCATGCCTCTGAACCCAGCCTGTTTGACCATGCCTTTTTGCCTTGCGCTTTCCTGTACTTCTGCATTGCTGACTGACCACTAGAGGATGACACTTTTCGGGAATTCCCGTGGGTCACGTGATTCCTGCAGGATTCCCGCGTGATGGGAATCAAAATTTTATCAATCCCGTGTTTGGGATGGGACGGGAATAAAAATGAATCGGGAGCGGGAATGCCAAAAATAGATTTTCATCTATTTAAAACAACCAAAAAAGAAACTCCGCTGCTTGCTGCAGCTCACTCTTCCACCAAAAAACTCTGTCATAATTGTGTTTAGAAACCAGTCACCATTTGTTTTATTATACATCTGTGTAGTTAATTAATAAAATATTCTCCACAAACGATTCGCTCGCTCGCGCACGCACGTAAAAAAAAAAACAAAACAAAACAAAAAAACCTCCATTGCTTGCTGCAGGGCTGCTCCTCGCTCTTTCCCAAAAAACTGTCATAATTCTGTTTAGAAACCAGTCACCATTTGCTTTATTATACATCTATGTAGTTAATTAATAAAATATTCTCCACAGATGATTCGCGCACGTAAAATAAAAAGAGAAAGAAACTCCGCTCCTGCTGCTGGTGCTGCTGCTTGCTCCAAAAACTGTCATAATTGTAAAATAAAGGACAAAAAAGACAAGTCCTGCTCACAGGCAGCTACCAGATACAGGACATGTTCACATCTTCAGTCAAACTCCAGACATCTCCACGTCACTACATATTCAGTCCCTGATTGATCATCATGGCGTGAGACATATGGGAGTGGACTGATTTTGAGTGGGAGCGGGATGGGATTGGGAGTCATCTTTACAGGAGTGGGACGGGATGGGATTTATTTTTTTTACTCCAGTCCAGGATTGGGACAGGATGGGATTTTTTTTCTGGGAGCGGGATGGGACGGGAGTGAAAATCCACTCCGTGTCATGCTCTACTGACCACCTGTGTACCGTATCCTCGCCTGTGTTCCAAGATAAAGCCTTTTGATACTCCACCTTCTGAGTCTGTAAGTCTGCATTTGTGTCCAGCATTCAGTCTGTCCCAAGCCATGGGCCCGGACAGTAAGTATTTGGGAACTGAGAACACTAATTGTAGCTTTGTCGGTGGAATTCTTTACCATTCTTGCTTGATGTATGACTTCAGTTGTTCAACATTCCGGGGTCTCCGTTATATTTTGCGCTTCATAATGCGCCACACACTTTCAATGGTCGACAGGTCAGTCTAGTACCCGCACTCTTTTACTATAAAGCCATGCTGTTGTAACGTGCAGAATGTGGCTTGGCATTGTCTTGCTGAAATAAGCAGGGACGTCCCTGAAAAATACGTAGTTTAGATGGCAGCATGTGTTGCTCCAAAACCTGGATGTACCTTTCAGCATAGATGGTGCCATTACAGATGTGTAAGTTGCCCATGCCATTGGACACTAACACACCCCAATACCATCACAGATGCTGGCTTTTGAACTTTGCGCTGGTAACAATTTTTTGTCCAGAGGACACGACGTCCATGATTTTCAAACACAATTTGAAATGTGGACTCATCAGACCACAGCACACTTTTCAAGGATTCAAAGGGTTTTCCACTTTGCGTCTATCCATTTCAAATGACCTCAGGGCCAGAGAAGGCGGTGGCATTTCTGGATGTTGTTGATGTATGGCTTTCACTTTGCATAGTAGAGTTTTAACTTGCACTTGTAGATGTAGTGACTAACTGTGTTAACTGACAATGGTTTTCTGAAGTGTTCCTGAGTCCACACAGTAAGATCCTTTGCACAATAATGTCAGTTTTTAATGCAGTGTCGCCTGAGGGATCGAAGGTCATGGGCATTAAGTGTTGGTTTTCGGCCTTTCCACTTTCGTGTAAAAAGTTCTCCAGATTCTCTGAATTTTCTGATTATATTATGGACTGTAGATGATGGAATTCCTAAATTCATTGCAACTGAACATTGCAAAACATTGTTCTTAAACTGTTGGACTTTTTTTTTTTTTCCATGCAGTTGTTCACAAAGTGGTGATCCTCGCCCCATCTTTGCTTGTGAATGGCTGAGCATTTTGGCGATGCTCCTTTTATACCCAATCATGACGCTCACCTGTTTCCAATTAACCTCTTCACCTGTGGAATGTTCCAAACAAGTGTCCTTTTGGCATTCATCAACTTTCTCAGTCTTTTGTTACCCCGTCCCAGCTTTCTTGAAATGTGTTGCAGGCATCCATTTCAAAATGAGCAAATATTTGCACAAAAACAAAAGTCTATCAGTTTGAACATTAAATATCAGCTATTTGTGGTATAGCCAATTGAATATAGGTTGAAGAGGATTTGAAAATCATTGTATTCTGTTTTTATTTACATTTCACACAATGTCTCAACTTCATTGGAATTGGGGTTGTACAATAAAAAAAAAAATATAGGCTACTTTGTGTGTTCAGCTATATGTGTGTATCTGTGTAAGTGGTCTGTAAGACTGTTTATTTTTTAATATGTGTGAACTTAGTGATTCATGCAAACATCCAGTGATGACAGAGAAATAATATGTCAGCCTTGTTCACTGTATTCTTCTCAAAAGCATCACGTTCAGTAGGAGCAGAGTTTTCCAACTGCCTTTATATCACCAGCCAAAATACGAGCAAACAAATGGTTAAAAAATAAATAAATAACCTGACCAGAGTGGAGGCAGTGATTGACGCGACGTGAGCTGTTTTTAGCTCCGTCTTGCCAAATGCACCGCATACGATAAGAAACAAGTTCACCAAATAACTTTAAATATCATACAAACCGTAAAAGAGGCGAGTTTAAGAAAACTTAAGGAGTACTGAGAGAGCAACGTGAGGTAGAATCAAGCCAAGCACAGAGAGAGCGATCCTGTCTGTGTGTGTACGAGAGGCTGCAAAGAGATGTCTGTGTAGGGAGGGGCGGGCGATGTGTGTGACTGCCAATCACAGAGCTTGAAGACAGTCAGTTAGCCAATGAGAATTTTCCTTCAGCACGAGCACAGATATTGATGAGTTTTACTCATATCATGCTCGTACTCGTCAAAAATGCTTTCTGTACCGGATACTTGTCTGAAATGAGTATTCGGCTCAACCCTAGATGGTGATTCTTAGACTACGGGCACTTATGTCCTTTGATCATATTGTATGAAAAACAGAAAAAAGTGGAAATTTCACACTTTTATAGTTATCTTTACAATGAAAGTGTATTAAGAAATTTGTTCTCGTAGTCTATGATGACTTTTTCACTTTTTTCAGCATCATTATATGCAAATATTGCCGTTTTGTGCTTGTCCCACACCCAGACTTTTGATCTTCAATGATAAAAATGAATGGTAAAGAAACGTTTTTTCTAATGTTTTAAAATATCTCTGAATAAAATATCAGTAAAATAATCAAAACCTAATTGGGGTATTCAATGTCATACAACTGTTGTGATTTTTTTTTTTTAAACAAAATGTAGTTGTCCCACACTATTGCCGTAATTTCCACCACAACACTGTAATGTCCCTTTAAAGAGTTTGTATGAAAGATTGTTTGGGTAGTTTCTATAGAGATAAACAGTGACATCAGAGCACATGTATATAGCATCAAATCACAACAAACAGTTGCCCCAAGGCGCTTTATATTGTAAGGCAATGGTGTGGTGGAAATTACATTTACAAGGCCAATAGTGCCCGTAGTTAAAGAATCACCCAGATACGACCATCCTGGGCCTCATCAAGGGTGGGGATGAGACTGGGTAGAGGGTGGTGATTGAAAATGACCTCATCCTCAATGTAGGAAAGACAACAGAAATCCTCATTGACTTCAGGAAGAAAGGCCTCAACTGCACCCCCTCACCATCAAGGGCACTGAAGTAGTGAGAGTGGGCAGGCACAAGTTTCTTGGCTTTCATGTGCCATCTGATCTGAGCTGGGTGGCAAACACTGTAGCCACTGTGGAAAAAGTTCAGAAGTCACCATCTATTGTTGCCGTACCATCTCAGTGTGGTACGGCAACATCACTCAGACAGAGAGGATGACTCTCCAGAGAGTCACAAAAAGAGTTGAAAAATGATCAAATGAACTTCCACCAATCGACTCAATTTACAGTCAACGATGCAAAAAGAGAGCACAGCACATCATCAGGGGCCCTCACCACCCTGCCCAGTTTCTCCTCAGGCCCAAATACACAGCTTACAGCCTGAAGAAAAGTAGAGCAGACAGAATTATTACATACAGTACTGAATTTAAAAAAAAAAAAAGCTGTTTTTTTTTTTTTTTTTTTTGGTCACAGCCAGACTGATGACATCCCTGAACTCAAAGTAATGGAATGTTCACAACCAAAACCCACTGTGCAATATTTATCTATATTTAACTATAACCTATACTATTAACTATAACCTCATGTGCAATATTTTATTTTAATCATTTTGAAATAATTGGTGTAATATCCAGTGTGCTGGAATGAAAGTGTGCAATAACTGTTGTTCACTACCCCCATTAACCTGACACTTTGTAACACACATACATACACATATATATATTAGGCGCACAGGGTATCCTCTTTATGCAGTTATATCTTTACAGTTTTATACATTTATATTTATTTACTCGAGAGCTCTGCACAAGAATTCCAATGTACCCAAATGACAAATTATGTATGTATCTATCTAAAAGACAAATCTGTCTCCCATTTAATTTTAATTAATTTAATGAATTCATTCATTAATGTTGTGGAATTTTAGCGATGAAGTCAGCTGAGACTCTGGAGCAATTGCTGGACTTGGACAAGTTGATTGGTACGTTGTTGGATGGCAGCAACTATCACACTATGTCCTTGGGGATCCATAACTACATCTGTATGTCTCCACAGGTGGACTGGCAATGAATGGCAAGTATGTTAATTTCTGCCACATTTATATAGTACTTTGGGTTTACGTGAAGTTTATGCATTCGCAAATTGTTCGCAAATCAGATGCAAAGCAGATGTAATATAAATGCTTTATCCGTGGCCACTCTGTATGCATTCGTTACAACTTATTTTATTTCGTGATGAGGACATGATAGGCACGCTATATATCCATTTTACACGCTGTCCCAGACTGCTGTCAAGCCGCAATACCCCGTCAGTTACGGATAACGGCGGATATACAGAGCATAGATTGAGTATGTTTTGCGTATGTAAGGTGGATGTCATCCGCAAGCAGAATTTTGTGCAGCTCAAAAATCCTGGCAACGGAAAAACATGCCTCTACGGATGATTGCGGGCGTGTGTGGATGTCGGCCGATTCATACAAGCATATTTCATGGATATTGTGGATGTTTAGTGAATATAAACCAAGTTTGTGCGCAATTCTTACACAAATCACTCTCACTCAAAGCCTGCCCACAGGCGAATGACGCAACCGACAGGCGTGAAAAAACTCACCCACGCGCACGAAGGTTCAAGCTTGTCTGATGCAAGCGCACATGATTCAAATCCATATAGTTTTTGAAAAACCCGGAGTGGATTACAGTGTCCTTCGCCCTATAAACTGGACTCACAAAAATTCATCGCACTTGAACAATTAAATGTTCAGTCACTTTCAAATAAAGCAGGACTCATCCATGACCATATTGTGGAAAAGGGGTTGGACATTTTGTGCCTCAGTGAGACCTGGCACCAGCCTGAGGTTTTCTCTTCACTCAATGAGGCCTGCCCCCCCGGGTATTTATACCTAGAAAAGGCCCGTACAACTGGCCGTGGTGGGGGCCTTGCTGTTTTATACCGCAGCAACATTGAGCTATCCCCTCTACCAGTCCCATCCTTCTGCTCTTTCGAAAGCCTTGTCTTCAACTGCAAACACCCATTCTCTGCCACAATTGCCCTCATTTATCGGACCCTAAACCACATCCATCCTTCATTTCTGACATTCATGATTTTCTTATTTCACTCTGCACATCTTATTCGAATATTCTCATGATTGGTGATGCCAACATACACATGGACTCAGATACATGCTCACAAGCCTCTAATTTCAAACAAGTTCTGGACTGTCTTAACCTACAACAACTCGTTAAAGTCCCTACAAATAGTAAAGGTCACAAACTGGACTTGGTAATTACAGACTCCATTCATATCACAGATCTGCAGGTTTTTGACATTGGTGCCTCTGACCACCATGCAATCAGTATCAGAATCCCCACATTTTCCCAATGCACTAAATCAAAAAGACAAATAACATTTAGAAACATCAAAAACATTGAACCCTCCTCCTTCAACCACAACCTTCAACTACTCTCTGCCCCCCGGGATTCATCAGTTGCTGACGTTGTGGACTACTACAACAATAGCCTCAGTTCCATCCTGGACTTTCATGCTCCACTTAAAACTCGAACTGTCACTTTCACCCGTTCAGCTCCCTGGTTTACTGACCAGCTTAGGGCAATGAAGAGGTCTGGCCGCGTCCTGGAGCGGGTCTACAAAACATCTGGCCTGACGGTGCATAAGGTGGCCTACCGGGTACATCAAAAATCATATGCAAAAGCTCTCTCTTCAGCTAGGTCCGGTTACTACTCCACAATAATGAACAATAACACAGGTAATTCCCAAAAACTATTCTCCACCATTAAACACGTCCTTAAGCCTCAGATCCCCTCATACCACACTCCAAGAGTAGCCAATTGCAATAATTTCCTTGAATTTTTCATCTCCAAAGTTGCTAGTATTCGCTCTACTTTTTCATCTACATACAACTCCACCTTTGACATTCCAACTACTCCTGGCCCACAGCATCTTCTCCATTTCTCCCTCACAACGCAGCAGGAGGTCGAGAAGGTTATCCGTATCTCCAAACCATCTACTTGTTCCCTAGATCCCCTTCCCTCGCCTCTGCTCAAAAACTTTTCCTCATCCATCAGTCCAATCATCACTGAAACAATCAATCTTTCTTTTGAAACTGGAACAGCACCAACCTCCCTAAAAACAGCTCTTATCAAACCCCTTCTTAAAAAAACAACCCTTGACCCTGTACCCCTTTCAAATTACCGTTCAATCAGTAATCTTCTATTCATCTCCAAAATCCTTGAAAGAGTAGTTTCCATTCAACTTCACAATCATCTCAAATTCAATAATCTATATGAGAAATTTCAATCTGGTTTTCGTCCCTCCCACAGCACAGAGACAGCTCTCATCAGAGTGACCAATGATCTCCTGATGGCCTCTGACTCTGGTTCCACTTCCCTCCTCATCCTTCTCGACCTCACTGCCGTGTTTGACACCATAGACCATCACATCCTCCTGCACCATCTCCAGCACCACATTGGTCTCTCCCACATTGCCCTTCACTGCTTTCACTCCTACCTCACTGATCGGACCGAGCATGTGGTGTTGGGGGATGCTAAATCTTGCCCCCACACTGTCACCTGTGGGGTCCCCCAGGGCTCTGTGCTCGGTCCCACCCTCTTCACCATTTACATGCTTCCTCTCGGGTGTGTCGTCGGCAGGCATGGAATCCACTTCCATTGCTATGCTGACGACACACGGGTGATTCTTTAAGTACGGGCAGTATTGGCCTTGTAAATGTAATTTCCACCACACCATTGCCTTACAATATAAAGCGCCTTGGGGCAACTGTTTGTTGTGATTTGGCGCTATATACATGTGCTCTGATGTCACTGTTTATCTCCATAGAAACTACCCAAACAATCTTTCATACAAACTGTTTAAAGGGACATTACAGTGTTGTGGTGGAAATTACGGCAATAGTGTGGGACAACTACATTTTGTTTAAAAAAAAATAAATCACAACAGTTGTATGACATTGAATACCACAATTATGTTTTGATTATTTTACTGATATTTTATTCAGAGATATTTTAAAACATTAGAAAAAACGTTTCTTTACCATTCATTTTTATCATTGAAGATCAAAAGTCTGGGTGTGGGACAAGCACAAAACGGCAATATTTGCATATAATGATGCTGAAAAAAGGTGAAAAAGTCATCATAGACTACGAGAACAAATTTCTTAACACACTTTCATTGTAAAGATAACTATAAAAGTGTGAAATTTCCCCTTTTTTCTGTTTTTCATACAATATGATCAAAGGACATAAGTGCCAGTAGTCTAAGAATCACCCACACAGCTTTACATCAAGATCACTCCCTCTGTTCCTTTCTCTGCCACCATTTCCTGCCTCAACTCCTGCCTGGAGGAGATAGGGGCATGGATGAGACAGAACTTCCTGCAGCTGAATGGCTCAAAAACTGAAGCCATTCAAACCGGTACTCCTCACCAACTCCACTCCTCTCTCATTACTTCAGTTTCTGTTTTTGGCCACAGCATTCCTCTCTCTCCCTCTGTTACCAATCTCGGGGTCAAGGTTTGACCCCCACCTTTCTTTTGACAGTCATGTCAATAACATCTACAAAACCTCCTTTTTCCACCTCCGTAATATTTCCAAACTCCGTTCTTCACTTTCCCTTTCGGCTGCGGAGAGGCTCGTCCATGCCTTTGTCTCCTCCAGGCTGGACTATTGTAACACACTCCTCATCGGGATCCCTGGCAGGAGCATTCCAGTATGTCCAGAACAGCGCTGCCAGGGTCCTGATGAGGGTGCAGAAACACAAGCACATCACCCCCATCCTTCACACCCTCCACTGGCTTCCTATTCACTTCCGTATAGAGTACAAGATCCTTCTGCACACCCACCACTGTCTCCATGGTGATGCCCCCACCTACCTCACTGACCTCCTCACTCCACATACCTCTGGCAGAACCCGTTCAGGCCAACAGCACCGTCTGCTCCCGCCTAGGACACGGCTCAAGACCATGGGGGACCGGGCCTTCGAGGCTGCTGCTCCCCACCTGTGGAATGCCCTCCCAGACCACCTCAGGGCCCCACAGATGGTGGATGCTTTTAAGAAAGGTTTAAAAACCTTCCTTTATAGAAAAGCTTACAGCTAGTTTTTAACTAATGTACGAGGGCTGTCAATAAAGTAACGGTCCTTTTTATTTTTTTCAAAAACTATAAGGATTTCATTCATATGTTTTTACGTCAGACATGCTTGAACCCTCGTGCGCATGCGTGAGTTTTTCCACGCCTGTCGGTGACGTCTTTCGCCTGTGAGCACTCCTTGTGGGAGGAGTCGTCCAGCCCCTCGTCGGAATTCCTTTGTCTGAGAAGTTGCTGAGAGACTGGCGCTTTGTTTGATCAAAATTTTTTCTAAACCTGTGAGACACATCGAAGTGGACACGGTTCGAAAAATTAAGCTGGTTTTCAGTGAAAATTTTAATGGCTGATGAGAGATTTTGAGGTGATTCTGTCGCTTTAAGGACTTCCCACGGTGCGAGACGTCGCTCAGCGCTCTCAGCCGCTGTCGTCAGCCTGTTCAAGCTGAAAACCTCCACATTTCAGGCTCTATTGATCCAGGACGTCGTGAGATAACGGAGAAGTTTCAGAAGAAGTCGGTTTCAGCATTTTATCCGGATATTCCACTGTTAAAGGAGATTTTTTTAATGAAAGACGTGCGGACGGATCCGCGCGTCGGGACGCAGCCGACGCGGTGCGGCACAGGAAAAACACCTCCGTGTTGATAACCATTTGTAAAATCCAGGCGGCTTTTGATGGCTTTCAGTGGAGTGAGTATATGAGAAATTGTTTAACAGGCAGGACATGTTCCAACTTGTCCTTAAGGCTTTCAACGGAGGTGTTTTTCCTGTGGCGGAGCGTCGCAGCGGCTGCGTCCCGACGCGCGGACCCGTCCGCACGTCTTTCATTAAAAAAATCTCCTTTAACAGTGGAATATCCGGATAAAATGCTGAAACCGACTTCTTCTGAAACTTCTGTTATCTCACGACGTCCTGGATCAATAGAACCTGAAATGTGGAGGTTTTCAGCTTGAACAGGCTGACGACGGCGACTGAGAGCGCAGCGCGACGTCTCGCACCGTGGGAAGTCCTTAAAGCGACAGAATCACCTCAAAATCTCTCATCAGCCGTTAAAATTTTCACTGAAAACCAGCTTAATTTTTCGAACCGTGTCCACTTCGATGTGTCTCACAGGTTTAGAAAAAATTTTGATCAAACAAAGCGCCTGTCTCTCAGCGACTTCTCAGACAAAGGAATTCCGACGAGGGGCTGGACGACTCCTCCCACAAGGAGTGCTCACAGGCGAATGACGTCACCAACAGGCGTGGAAAAACTCACGCATGCGCACGAGGGTTCAAGCATGTCTGACGTAAAAACATATGAATGAAATCCATATAGTTTTTGAAAAAAATAAAAAGGACCGTTACTTTATTGACAGCCCACGTATGTATGATGTATTGTAATTTTATCCTATCTTATCTCTTTTATTGCTGTTTTATGTGCACTTTGAGATTACATTCAAATATAAAGTGCGGTACAAATAAAATTTATTATTATTAAATCTTTCTAAACGCCAGTGGGACCAGGCCTTTCAAAACCGAGCCGTTTTAACCCCTTAACGCCCATTGTCGCATATATATGCTACAATCTCTGACTCAAATTTGCGACATACCATCATTATAATTATAACAGTCATTACCAGAATACCCAATATTACTATCTAGTTTTTGTGCAAAAGTGAAATTAATAATCTCAACATTATTTACCATCTACTTAAAGGCAAAAACACACACAAAACATTTTTTTTTATACAGCTATATAAATTCGGGCGTTAAGGGGTTAAGGACTCCTGCCTTAGTAAAGCAAATCCTTTATGCAGATTATATACATACATACACACACACACACACACATACATTTATATGGACGTAGTGCATCCAGAAAGTATTCACACTGCTTTTTCTACATTTTGTTAAACATAACAAAACAGCCTTTATCCAAATTGGAGGAAATTCATTTTTTTCGTGAAAATTCTCACAGAACCCCATAAATTTCTCAATATTTGTTGATGCACCTTTGGCAGCAATAACAGCCTCAAATCATCTTCAATATGATGACACAAGCTTGGTGCACCTATCTTTGGGCAACTTTGCCTATTCCTCTTTGCAGCACCTCTCAAGCTCCATTGTGTTGGATGGGGGCCATCGGTGCACAGCCATTTTCAGAGATGTCCAGAGATTTTCAGTTGGATTCAGGTCTGGGATCTGGCTGGGCCACTCAAGGACATTCAGAGTTGTCCTGAAGCCACATCTTCGATATTTTTGCTGTGTGCTTAGGGTCATTGTCCTGCTGAAAGATGAACCGTTGCCCTAGTCTGAGGCCAAGAGTGCTCTGGAGCAGGTTTTCATCCAGGATCTCACTGTACATTGCTCCATTCATCTGTCCCACAATCCTGACTAGTCTCTCAGTTCCTACCTCTGAAAAACATCACCAGAGCATGATGCTGCCACCATCATAATTCACTATATGGATGGTATTGTCTAGGTGATGAGCAGTGCCTGGTTTCCTCCAAGCATGACACCTGACATTAATGCCAAAGAGTTCAATCTTTGTCTCATCAGACCAGAAACCTTTGTTTCTCATGGTCTGAGAGTCCTTCAGGTGCCTTTCAACAAACTTCTTTTCTTTCTTTTTTTCTTTTTAATATTTATTTCATTCATTTAAAAGAAAAACAGAAAAGCAAAAAAACAAAAGCACCACAATACCAGAATGAAAAGGAGCAGAAAGAAGAACAAGTCTTATGATTTCTGCCCCTTTTAACAATACAATCTTTCAATATACAGCATCATAGTCAACATTATTTAACAGATTGCATTTCTTTAACTTGTCACATACCACTGACCCATTTCATAATTATGACCAGAAATTAATAGATTACATCACTGACAGGTTACATTTAAACTTAAGACACTCCAAACATTATTAACAGTTTACTTTTTTTTTTTTTTTTTTGACTTTCTTGCAGCCCACTGACTTACTTCATAGTTTCATACTTACTTAATACATCTAATTTAATATGTTTTTTAAATAATTTAAGCGACCTTAATTCTTTAATTTCTTTATTAAGATTGTTCCATAATTTGACACCATTTACTGCAATACTCCTTTCCTTTACTTTGGTTCTAAATCTTGGTTTTTTAAAGACTTCTATTCCTTTCAATTTATAACTACTTACTCTTTTTTCAAACATATTTTGAATGTTTGTTGGTAAAGTATTTTTATTAACTTGGTACATCGTTTGTAATATTTTCAAATAAACTAAATCATGAAATTTAAGTACCCTATACTTAATAAACAATGGATTAGATGGATCTCTAAAACCACTGTTACTAATCACTTTTAAAGCTCTTTTCTGCAAAATAAATAAAGGTTGTATATAGGTTGTATATGTTGATCCCCAGATTTCTACACAGTAAGTTAAATATGGGACAATCAATGAATTGTACAATGTTAATAAACCATAACTATTTAATGAATATTTTACTTTATGCAAAACAGCAATGGCTTTTGCTATTTTTCCTTTTATGTAATTTATGTGTGACTTCCATGTAAGATCTTCATCAATCATGACTCCTAAAAATTTCATTTCTTTTACCCTTTGTATATCCATTCCATCTATTTGTAATGACACATTATTTTCTTTCGCTCTATCATTAAACAATATGAAATTTGTCTTATTAATATTTAGTGACAATCTGTTTATATCAAACCAATGTTTAACTTTTTCCAACTCTGTATTTATCACTTGTGCTACTTCCTGTATATCTGATCCAGAGTAAAACAGCGTTGTATCATCAGCAAATAAAATGCTGCCAAGCACATTGGATACATTCACAAAATCATTGATATACAAAATAAACAGTTTGGGTCCAAGTACCGATCCTTGTGGTACTCCATAAATAATGTTACACAATTCTGATTTGGTATTATTTATCTGAACAAACTGTTTTCTATTTTCTAAGTAGCTTTTTACCCACTGATGTGCAACACCTCTTATTCCATATTGTTGTAACTTGTGGAGCAATCTTGAGTGGTCTATAACATCAAAAGCCTTTTTCAGGTCAATAAAAATACTTACAAAATAATCCTTATTATCTATTGTTGTTGATATTTTCTCTATTAGTTCCATAATTGCCATAGCTGTCGAATGTTTTGTTCTGAATCCATACTGAGCATTATTTAAAATATGATGTTTCTCAATAAATTTATCCAATCGTGTTACAAAAACTTTTTCCATAATTTTAGAAAACTGTGGAAGCAATGATACTGGCCTGTAATTAGAAAAATTGTTTGTCTCCATTTTTATATAATGGGACTACCTTAGCAATTTTCATTTCATCTGGAAAAACCCCAGTTGACAGAGACAGATTACAAATATAAGTAAATGGTTCAATAACAATTTCTATTATACTTTTTACAGTCATCATGTCTAAATCTTCATGGTCAGTTGATCTTTTGCTTACACAGTTTTTTACAATATTTCTTATTTCATCTTTTTCCACATTGTCCAGGAAAATACTATTGACCGTATTTACCAATGTACATAATTTATCTTCTATTATTGGTTTATTTCCCACCAGACTTGACCCTACATTTGAAAAATAATCATTAAACCCATTTGCAACTTCTTTTATATCATATATCTCTTTATTTTCCTTAACAAAGTAATTTGGAATAGTTTCTTTCGTTCCATCACTATCAATCACACTTTTTATAATTCCCCATGTTACCCTCATATTATCTTTACTCTTATTTAGTTTTTCACTGTAATAATCTTTTTTTTGTTTCCTAATTATTGTTAATAGTTTATTTTTATATTTTTTGTATTTATGTTCTGATTCCTTTGTTTGCAATTTTAAAAAGCACCTGTATAAATAGTTTTTCTTTGCACAAGCATTTTTTATTCCCTTTGTCAGCCATGGTTTATTTACTCTTTTCTTACTAATTTCAATTAATTTACAATTTTTATTGTATGATTTCATCAATATTTTCATAAATGAGTTATATGCTACATTAACATCACTGACATAAACTTCTTCCCAGTTTTGATTTTTAAGGTCATATTTTAATGCCTCTAAGGCTTTTACTGACTTATCTCTTTTAAAGTTTATATCAGTTTTTTTGTTGTACCTATTTTTATATTTAAATATTGAAAAAAATGGTAAATGGTCGCTAATATCTGTCATGAAGATCCCATTCTTAATAATTTCATCTGTTCTGTTTGTAAATATATTATCAATTACCGTTGCACTTTGCGATGTAATTCTGGTTGGTTTTGTTATCAAGGGGAATAACCCCAAACTATACATTGTATTCACAAAATCACTTAATCTTTGGCAGCTGGAGCTTTCTATGTTAATATTAAAGTCCCCACACATAAAAAGTGTTTTGTTTTTAATTTGATGGAATAATTCAATTATTTTATCTGTAAATTTCACAACACAAGAATCTGGTGCTCTGTATACACAACTAATTAAAATATTCTTAGATGTTTCATGTACAAGTTCCACTGTTACAATTTCTATGACATCATTCATAATTGTCATTTCTTCAACAATTGTACACATCAGATCTGTTTTTGTATACAGAGCAACACCACCGCCTTTTTTATATCTTCTGTTTACAAAATACAGCTCATATCCCTCCATTTGAACTTCATCCATGAGATCATCTTTAAGCCAAGATTCAGTGATTGCAACAATACTAAATCTATTTTTAAACTGATTTAAATAATCTTTTATTTGTGACATTTTACAATACAAGCTTCGACTGTTTATATGTATGAGTGACAGCGTATCTTCTGCAATTTTTTCACTATTCAGCTGTTCTACTGTATAATACTCACAACCAATCGTTTTTAAGTCAAATATACTTTCATCAATATTAGTGTCTGTCATATATTTTATCCTCTGTTTCCATGTTTGATCTGATTTTTTGTTGGTCCAATTACCAACAGATGTTATATTTGATTGTCTATTCAGGTCTGTATTTCGTAAGGTCCTCCATGTTTGGTTTTTTTTTTTGGCTCTCACTGCGGTATTGTATCACTTCCTGTTCCGGAGCACAGCGGTGTTTTTCTGTATCTGTTAGCTGTTTAATCTGCGTAGTTAGATTGATCTAGTTATCTAGATTACGATTTGTTTCCCAGTGTAATCTTTACGTGCCTTAACTAAAGCACTCCTTCTGCTGAATCACCTCTAAATTATTTACACATTATTCACTTTGCGTGTTTTTAGGAATCCGCTAGCTTAGCGTAGCTACTAGCTCTTAGCCGATTTAGCATGGCGGCTTCTCCTGTCTCTCCCGCACTTTTCTGCTCTGGGTGTGAAATGTTTAGTTATTCCTCGGCCTCCTTTAGCAGTAATGGTACTTGTAATAAGTGTAGCTTATTCGTAGCTTTGGAGGCCAGGCTGGGCGAATTGGAGACTCGGCTCCGCACCGTGGAAAATTCTACAGCTAGCCAGGCCCCTGTAGTCGGTGCGGACCAAGGTAGCTTAGCCGCCGTTAGTTCCCCCCTGGCAGATCCCGAGCAGCCGGGAAAGCAGGCTGACTGGGTGACTGTGAGGAGGAAGCGTAGCCCTAAACAGAAGCCCCGTGTACACCGCCAACCCGTTCACATTTCTAACCGTTTTTCCCCACTCGACGACACACCCGCCGAGGATCAAACTCTGGTTATTGGCGACTCTGTTTTGAGAAATGTGAAGTTAGCGACACCAGCAACCATAGTCAATTGTCTTCCGGGGGCCAGAGCAGGCGACATTGAAGGAAATTTGAAACTGCTGGTTAAGGCTAAGCGTAAATTTGGTAAGATTGTAATTCACGTCGGCAGTAATGACACCCGGTTACGCCAATCGGAGGTCACTAAAATTAACATTAAATCGGTGTGTAACTTTGCAAAAACAATGTCGGACTCTGTAGTTTTCTCTGGGCCCCTCCCCAATCAGACCGGGAGTGACATGTTTAGCCGCATGTTCTCCTTGAATTGCTGGCTGTCTGAGTGGTGTCCAAAAAATGAGGTGGGCTTCATAGATAATTGGCAAAGCTTCTGGGGAAAACCTGGTCTTGTTAGGAGAGACGGCATCCATCCCACTTTGGATGGAGCAGCTCTCATTTCTAGAAATCTGGCTAATTTTCTTAAATCCTCCAAACCGTGACTATCCAGGGTTGGGACCAGGAAGCAGAGTTGTAGTCTTACGCACCTCTCTGCAGCTTCACTCCCCCTGCCATCCCCTCATTACCCCATCCCCGTAGAGACGGTGCCTGCTCCCAGACTACCAATAACCAGCAAAAATCTATTTAAGCATAAAAATTCAAAAAGAAAAAATAATATAGCACCTTCAACTGCACCACAGACTAAAACAGTTAAATGTGGTCTATTAAACATTAGGTCTCTCTCTTCTAAGTCCCTGTTGGTAAATGATATAATAATTGATCAACATATTGATTTATTCTGCCTAACAGAAACCTGGTTACAGCAGGATGAATATGTTAGTTTAAATGAGTCAACACCCCCGAGTCACACTAACTGTCAGAATGCTCGTAGCACGGGCCGGGGCGGTGGATTAGCAGCAATCTTCCATTCCAGCTTATTAATTAATCAAAAACCCAGACAGAGCTTTAATTCATTTGAAAGCTTGTCTCTTAGTCTTGTCCATCCAAATTGGAAGTCCCAAAAACCAGTTTTATTTGTTATTATCTATCGTCCACCTGGTCGTTACTGTGAGTTTCTCTGTGAATTTTCAGACCTTTTGTCTGACTTAGTGCTTAGCTCAGATAAGATAATTATAGTGGGCGATTTTAACATCCACACAGATGCTGAGAATGACAGCCTCAACACTGCATTTAATCTATTATTAGACTCTATTGGCTTTGCTCAAAAAGTAAATGAGTCCACCCACCACTTTAATCATATCTTAGATCTTGTTCTGACTTATGGTATGGAAATAGAAGACTTAACAGTATTCCCTGAAAACTCCCTTCTGTCTGATCATTTTTTAATAACATTTACATTTACTCTGATGGACTACCCAGCAGTAGGGAATAAGTTTCATTACACTAGAAGTCTTTCAGAAAGCGCTGTAACTAGGTTTAAGGATATGATTCCTTCTTTATGTTCTCTAATGCCATATAACAACACAGTGCAGAATAGCTACCTAAACTCTGTAAGGGAGATAGAGTATCTCGTCAATAGTTTTACATCCTCATTGAAGACAGCTTTGGATGCTGTAGCTCCTCTGAAAAAGAGAGCTTTAAATCAGAAGTGTCTGACTCCATGGTATAACTTTCAAACTCGTAGCTTAAAGCAGATAACCCGTAAGTTGGAGAGGAAATGGCGTCTCACTAATTTAGAAGATCTTCACTTAGCCTGGAAAAAGAGTCTGTTGCTCTATAAAAAAGCCCTCCGTAAAGCTAGGACATCTTTCTACTCATCACTAATTGAAGAAAATAAGAACAACCCCAGGTTTCTTTTCAGCACTGTAGCCAGGCTGACAAAGAGTCAGAGCTCTATTGAGCTGAGTATTCCATTAACTTTAACTAGTAATGAGTTCATGACTTTCTTTGCTAACAAAATTTTAACTATTAGAGAAAAAATTACTCATAACCATCCCAAAGACGTATCGTTATCTTTGGCTGCTTTCAGTGATGCCGGTATTTGGTTAGACTCTTTCTCTCCGATTGTTCTGTCTGAGTTATTCTCATTAGTTACTTCATCCAAACCATCAACATGTTTATTAGACCCCATTCCTACCAGGCTGCTCAAGGAAGCCCTACCATTATTTAATGCTTCGATCTTAAATATGATCAGTCTATCTTTGTTAGTTGGCTATGTACCACAGGCTTTTAAGGTGGCAGTAATTAAACCATTACTTAAAAAGCCATCACTTGACCCAGCTATCTTAGCTAATTATAGGCCAATCTCCAACCTTCCTTTTCTCTCAAAAATTCTTGAAAGGGTAGTTGTAAAACAGCTAACTGATCATCTGCAGAGGAATGGTCTATTTGAAGAGTTTCAGTCAGGTTTTAGAATTCATCATAGTACAGAAACAGCATTAGTGAAGGTTACAAATGATCTTCTTATGGCCTCGGACAGTGGACTCATCTCTGTGCTTGTTCTGTTAGACCTCAGTGCTGCTTTTGATACTGTTGACCATAAAATTTTATTACAGAGATTAGAGCATGCCATAGGTATTAAAGGCACTGCGCTGCGGTGGTTTGAATCATATTTGTCTAATAGATTACAATTTGTTCATGTAAATGGGGAATCTTCTTCACAGACTAAAGTTAATTATGGAGTTCCACAAGGTTCTGTGCTAGGACCAATTTTATTCACTTTATATATGCTTCCCTTAGGCAGTATTATTAGACGGTATTGCTTAAATTTTCATTGTTACGCAGATGATACCCAGCTTTATCTATCCATGAAGCCAGACGACACACACCAATTAGCTAAACTGCAGGATTGTCTTACAGACATAAAGACATGGATGACCTCTAATTTCCTGCTTTTAAACTCAGATAAAACTGAAGTTATTGTACTTGGCCCCACAAATCTTAGAAACATAGTGTCTAACCAGATCCTTACTCTGGATGGCATTACCCTGACCTCTAGTAATACTGTGAGAAATCTTGGAGTCATTTTTGATCAGGATATGTCATTCAAAGCGCATATTAAACAAATATGTAGGACTGCTTTTTTGCATTTACGCAATATCTCTAAAATCAGAAAGGTCTTGTCTCAGAGTGATGCTGAAAAACTAATTCATGCATTTATTTCCTCTAGGCTGGACTATTGTAATTCATTATTATCAGGTTGTCCTAAAAGTTCCCTAAAAAGCCTTCAGTTAATTCAAAATGCTGCAGCTAGAGTGCTGACGGGGACTAGAAGGAGAGAGCATATCTCACCCATATTGGCCTCTCTTCATTGGCTTCCTGTTAATTCTAGAATAGAATTTAAAATTCTTCTTCTTACTTATAAGGTTTTGAATAATCAGGTCCCATCTTATCTTAGGGACCTCGTAGTACCATATCACCCCAATAGAGCGCTTCGCTCTCAGACTGCAGGCTTACTTGTAGTTCCTAGGGTTTGTAAGAGTAGAATGGGAGGCAGAGCCTTCAGCTTTCAGGCTCCTCTCCTGTGGAACCAGCTCCCAATTCAGATCAGGGAGACAGACACCCTCTCTACTTTTAAGATTAGGCTTAAAACTTTCCTTTTTGCTAAAGCTTATAGTTAGGGCTGGATCAGGTGACCCTGAACCATCCCTTAGTTATGCTGCTATAGACGTAGACTGCTGGGGGGTTCCCATGATGCACTGTTTCTTTCTCTTTTTGCTCTGTATGCACCACTCTGCATTTAATCATTAGTGATCGATCTCTGCTCCCCTCCACAGCATGTCTTTTTCCTGGTTCTCTCCCTCAGCCCCAACCAGTCCCAGCAGAAGACTGCCCCTCCCTGAGCCTGGTTCTGCTGGAGGTTTCTTCCTGTTAAAAGGGAGTTTTTCCTTCCCACTGTAGCCAAGTGCTTGCTCACAGGGGGTCGTTTTGACCGTTGGGGTTTTACATCATTATTGTATGGCCTTGCCTTACAATATAAAGCGCCTTGGGGCAACTGTTTGTTGTGATTTGGCGCTATATAAAAAAAAAATTGATTGATTGATTTGTATACCGTTTGTTCCTTCTTTCACTCTAATCCACACCCTACAATTCCAGACCCATGTAGCAACAATATGTTTCTGTTTTCTTAGTAGTCTTGCTTCCCTAGCAATATCTGCATTTTTTTTTTGTTAGATGCTCATTTATATAGACACTCGTTCCTTTCAAATTCTTTGCCTGTCTTAATAACTCATATTTATATTTTCTGCTTGTAAATCGTATAACAATGTTAGATAGTTTATTTTTTCTATCTTTAGTTGGAATAGTATAACAGTCTGATATTGTGTCTTGATGGATGACAACACCTTTTTGATATAAAAAGTTTGTAACTTGTTGTTCCAATGATTGTCTTTCTTCAGGTGGTGCATCCTCCCCACTGGTTCCACCAGAATCCACCACCCTTGCATATGTCCGATGCCTTGTTTCTAGTCCAGATATTATAACGTCATCTTTTCTAGTAAATTGTTTAAGTTCATCTACACGTTGCTCAAGTTTCTTAATGATCTTGTCCTTCTCTTTAACCAGATTTTGGAGTTCTTTAATTTCCACCATCAGTTTGTCTAGATTAGACATGTCTTTTGATATATGGTTTAATGAGGTCTTTATCTCCTCTATATCTTCCTCGAGTTTATCTGTTTTCCTGGGTGGTGCCATGCCGACTGTCGTGGCTCAGTATGGCCACTATTGATTACAAAAACAATTCTCACCAGTAGCCTCCACCACCACAGGTCCGGTAGCCGCACCCCAACCCTCCCCGTTGCTAACCTCGTTCACAGCCGCCCCAGCCACGGTCGTAACCGCCGCCAGCCCTGGATGTAGCCGCTGCTAGCCACGGATGTAGCCAACGCCTCGGGCCTGGATGTATCGCCGCCACCGATGCCTCGGGCCTGAATGAACCGCCTCCACCGATGCCTCCGCTGCTAGCCTCGGACGTATCCGCTGTTAACCTCGGACGTAGCCGCTGCTAGCCTCGAACGTAGCCGCTGCTAGCCTCGAACGTAGCCGCTGTTAGCCTCAGATCTAGCTGACGCCTCGGGCCTGGATGAACCGCCTCCACCGATGCCTCCGCCTGGATGAACCACCTCCACCGATGCCATCGATCTGTTAAATGTTTCGTAGCTGATGTGTAGTTCTACCCTCAAGGGCAGGTCAGGACACTTCCTGAGAACCACGTCCACCAGTTCATCTTCTTTCATTAAGACCTTTTTTTCCAAACGTGGCAGCTGATATTCAGCTGGTGAGAGAACTTAAATTTAACAGGTTAGTCCTGATATTGTTTTTTTAAAAAACGTCTTTTAAGATACTTTTCAAAGTAAATTAACGAGAAACATCTTTTCTTTTTGGCGGGCTGCCATGTGCTTGTTACTCATGAGTTCCTTCCATCTGGTCACTCTACCATATAGGCCTGATTGGTGGATTGCTGCAGAAATGGTTGTCCTTGTTGAATGTTCTCATCTCTCCACAGAGGAATGTTGGAGCTCTGACAGAGTGACCATCAGGTTCTTAGTTACCTCCATGACTAAGGCCCTTCTCCTCTGATCGCTCAGTTTAGATGAGGTTCTCTTGGCTTCAGCAGCCTGTGACCTCCAGCACTCACTGTATCGGTTCACACCTGAGTGTGAAGTGGCTGGGATAAGGATCAACACCTCTAAATCTGAGGCCATGGTTCTCAGCAGGAAACGGATTGGCTACTCCTGGTAGGGAATGTGGTCTTGCCCCAAGTGAAGGAGATCATGTACCTTTGGGTCTTGTTCAAGAGTGAGGGGACAATGGAGCATGAGATTGGCCGGAGAATTGGCACAGCAGGGGTGGTATTGCATTCATTCTACCGTACTGTTGTGACAAAAAGGGAGGTGAGCCAAAATATGAAGCTCTCGATCTATTGGTCAGTCTTCGTTCCTACTCTCACCTATGGTCATGAGAGTTGGGTCATGACCGAAAGAACTACATTGTGGGTTCAAGCAGCCGAAATGGGCTTCCTTAGGAGGGTGGCTGGTGTCTCCCTTAGAGATAGGGTGAGAAGTTCGGTCATCCATGGTGAGCACGGAGTAGAGCTGCTGCTCCTTCATGTTGAAAGGAGCCAACTGAGGTGGTTTGGGCATCTGGTAAGGATGCCCCCTGGGTGCCTCCCTTGGGAGTGTTCCAGGCATATCCACCTGAGAGGAGACCCCAGGGAAAACCCAGGACTAGGTGGAGAGATTATATCTCCACACTAGCCTGGGAACGCCTCGGGATCCCCCAGTCAGAGGTGGTTAATGTGGCCCGGGAAAGGGAAGTCTGGGGTCCCCTGCTGGAGCTGTTGCCCCCGAGACCCACTCCCAGATAAGCAGTTGAAGATGAATGAATAAACACAATGAATCTGGGTCATGCAGCTCATGTGTCCAGCCCAGCATGCATGAACCTTGATAACGCACTGCCAGCAGCAATAAAGCTAATTTCCACTTCTTTCCTCAGACAAATAAATAAATAAACACAATGAATCCAGTTTGAGCAGCTAATACATCCAGCCCAGCTCGCGTGCATGTCACGTGCGTGCTGACCAGGAGCATTAAACTTAATTTCCACTTATTTCCTCAGAAAAATGAATAAACAATTATAGTGAATCTGGTTTGTGCAGCACATGCGTCCAGCCCAGCACAAGTGCACAGTGGGTGTGTGAGAGTGCGGTGGCTGATCATATAAAAGGAAAAGTGCGTACCAACCCTTCACAAGTTGTCTGAAATGTTGTGCATGTTTTGAGTTGCAGAGACTACTTGATGAGGGGTAGGAGATGCCCACCTGACGATTTGGCGACAGAGTTCATCATGGAATTTTTTTTTCGTTTGTTCAGAAATCAAGTGACGCATGTGAGCTGCAAGGGGACGGTGAATGGCTGCGAGCCTCAAGCCAAACCTAGCATCCCAACCTATGTTCTTAAGCCTGCTCTCGGCCCACACCCAGCTGGGCCGGCTTTGCCCTGTGTGTGGAACAGTAGAGCTATGTGACTGCTTGGAAAGTGTTGCATTTAACAGTCATATACCGACATTTATATATGAAAACTGTCTTCTGTCCGTGGGGCGTGATTAGCAAAGAAACAGTATGCGTGATGACGTCTGTCTCCCCAGAGGAGATACAAAGTTATCAAATGGTCCGAGGACAGGGTCATGGGACATACTGTCCAACAATGTGTATTACAATGCTGTAATGTTCTAAATATTTGTATTTTTCAAATGAACAAAACCACACTGTATTTTCCAGAGTACAAGTTGTTTTTTTACTAGTTTGAGAGAGCCTGTGATTTATATTCTAGTGCAATTTATATGCTGAAAAGAAAAAAACAAGAATTCACAATGACAAATTTTCTTTACAGTTTAAATGAGAAACACATCATTAAATAGCCTTTTATAGTTGGAAACTTCTTAACAGGACTTGATTACTTTCAGCACACATTTCACACTTAAAGCATTCTTTATGCAAGTAATTATGATGGCATCACTAATTTGAGCTTTTCCTCATGTCGGGTTCCAGATAAGATATAATTAGCAGTCATGCTTATTTCAAGCAAAATAAATGTCTTTATCAAACAAAGTGTCTTTGACACAAAGAACTGCATCGTAAAAATGTACAGGAACAGACATTCATATCTGTGCATGTGCACAAACAGCCATTCATTTCCACAGCACAGTAACAAAGTAAACGGATAAATGCCACTGTGAGCTGATTGAAAACTGAACTTAGTGCATGTGCGCTGGACCACTCAGTCACTCTGGGAAATGTTCCACATAGAAAAGAAATTCACAAGAGGTTAGCATTGCATTCAAAAAGTCCATGTGAAAACCTGTGCAAATTCAACATGCAGATCCAACTTGGATTTGCTGTGGCGACCCCGAGTGCAAACAAGGGAGCAGCCAATGGGACTTACTTTTATTATTAAATTTCGAAGATGAAAAGTCCCAAACTGCTGACTCCACTATGGAAAGACACTCAAATAGAACCTTTTGGGCAGTATATCTCAGGGCCATGTTTTTGGTCTATTTTGATAACTTCACATCTCCTCTGGAACGCCGGCCATATGTCTCACGGCCGTGTTCTTGGTCTAACTTCATATCTCCTCTGGAAGGCCGTGATGCATGCTGCTGGAAGGCCATGACATATACTGTTCTTTGCTTAACAGGCTCCACAGACAAAACAGTTTTACTTTTAGACATACCTTTCAGATAACGTGAGCAGTCACTGAACATCAATTTCAAACACAAACACTTTTTCACCCAATCACATAGCTCCACTGATCTAACCAGCAGTGAAGGCCTGCCCACTTGAAGGTTGGCTGAGAGCAGGCTTAAATGCAGTCCCCAGGGCTGTAATGGTGACTCTTTTTGTTCAATGTTGGCATCTCTTTATATCTGGTTTTCTAAGTCCGTCTCCCGTTAATATTTTTGAGTCTTAAATTTCTCACCACATAAAATTACCGGGGTGGGGATCACAGGCAAAAAGTCCCCAACAACCCAACAAATTCTCTCATTGCTGCTTATCATTTTAAGCAGGAAGATGATGTCGAATAACAGGAACCACCAAAATAAGATCATGAAAGAAAGAAGAATAAAATGCAACATTCTTTGTGCTGAAGAAATGTTTTTACTTTTGAATGAAGAGGGGCTTACTTTTTACTTTACTTTTTCCAGTTGGAAGAAACCCTATTTGGACTTATTTGAAAGTACAAGGACAGCTCTTTTAACAAACAGAAGAAAATAAATGGTCAGTTTATTTTAGGAATGTTCTAAAAAAAAAGGAGTTTACATTACATTTATATTACATCGTACGTTCCTCACATATATGACTGTCTGTTCAGTGACTGAAAGAAGCAGTTTACTCACATTATGTGCCTGTATATTCTCTTTAATTTGCTCGTTAGCTGTACTCCTTAATGCCATGTGTGCTTTCTAAAAAAATAATACAGTGATTAAATCCATTTTTCTTCTTGCTGTATAAAGCGACAGATGAGACTTATACTCTAGTGCAACTTATTTACGTTTTTTTTTTCTTAACCCTCTACCACCCACCTTATTTTGGCTTGTCAGTATCTCACAGAATGGGATATACAGGCTTAGAATGGGTTTAAGAGGCAGTTTTGGAACAGTGCAACTTATACTCCGGTGTGACTTTTACTCTGCAAATGATAGTTTGTAAGACATGTTTGTGCTTATCTCTGGATTCTGCAGTATGAAGCTGATGAGAGTCTGTGACTCGCCCTGGACCGGGAGCCGGTCTGACACAGGTTACTTCCATAGCCAAGGCTGCTGCTCATTTACAGATGGATGAACTGAAGCAATGCAAATGAATTGTCTTTTCCAAGGACACAGACAGGTGGTGTGACATATGATTGAACTCACATCTACATATTGGTAATCAACTTCTTTTCCACTGAGCTATGCCCAGCTGTGCAATAAAAAAAGGTTGTAAATCTGAAAGGTTTTTGTTTTCTCACTAAATTAGCCAGGATTGCAGTATCTTACTGACAGTCAGCTGATGACGTCATAAAGTCTGCATTTTGGTCAGTTTCTGTACCGTATGAATCCAGTACTCACCAGGTCCATTTAGTGAATCTGAGTTCCTCTGTGGTTCATTTAATTCACACTGATGAAGATGATTCAGATTCACTCAGACGGAGTGGATTATATTGTAGAATCACAAAGGAACATTTCACAGATATGAAGTGAGTCACAGAAGCTGAAATATTTCAACAGAAGCAGCTTCATAAAAATTGCATTTGTAGGTGTGGGTATCAATGTGCCGAAAAGCCCAAGGCCAGCAGAGTTTTAATGCAGGCCTGCAACAGCCCATGCAATAGTCATCTTCTTCAGGGAGCAATTACCAACAGGCTAAAGAGGAATTCCTTAAAGCAGCAATATATTGTGATGTCTTGTTATGCATTTTGGTCAGCACTGGGGAGCGATTTTTTTTTTTTTTTTTTTTTTTTTTTTCCAGATTAAACTGCAAGTAATACATATTTATTGTGTGTGTAAAAATACAGTGTGACTTCAGGTGATCAGTGGTAATGTTAAAGGTTTAGACTTTAAAATGTGCCTGAATGGGCACTGATATGAATTTTAACACGTTTACATTAGTAGTCCATGTACTGGAACTGTTTTTGGTCCTGTGTGTTCCACTGTGTGGGGGGGGAAAAAAAAAAAAAAAAAAAAAAAAAAAACTCAAATAAAAAAAAAATATTTGAGAGTCAACCAAGGATAATGGGCTCAATGGGCTTCGCCGTCCCCTGATGTGAGTCAGAGGGTGTTGCTTCTGTGTTGCTTGATTTGGGACAGTTAAAAGTTGGACAAAGTTCCTTGCCAAATAGTCGTGAGCACCACAAACCTTTCTGAACATAGTCACCCTGATGCAACATGTGGCATAACTTGTGAGGGGCTGAGAACACACTTTTCATTTTATATGATCCAGCACTTCTGGAAGTGGCTAAGCAATACTGTCTTGCCCTACATGCATGGACAGCATGCTGGATGTCACGTGTGAGGTGAATGAGGAATACGTCAGCGCTCCGGCTTCATTGTTTATTTTACTTTTATCTGCGACCACACTGGAAATAATTTGAAGGCTCTGATCCTGTCAGCATATCAGCAGGCTGGATGTGGAAGTTTGAAAGTAAGTTTTGTTTTATTGTGCTATCCTCTGCAATTCACAGAGGGGTGGCCTTTCTGCATCGAGAAGCACTTCCAGAGGATCTTGTAATTATCAACAAGGCTTCACAAGCAGCTTGAGAGGCATGTCTGCCTTTATTTTTTTGTACATGCTAAAACATGGCCCCACAATTTCAGGGATGAATACACAGTCTGTGTTTACGGGATGAAGTACATTTTTTGAAAACACTGATTTGCCACTTGTGTACAATGCATGCTGTGCTAACGGCATGGATGAGCCTGACCCCAAACCAGCAAAACCAACAAACAGTCATGAATCAGAATCGAATTTATTGCCAAGTAAGTTCTCACATACAAGGAATTTGATCTGGTGTCACTGGTGCATAAACAGCAATAAAAGAAAATACTTCTGTAAGAAGTAATAGGTGCATAAACAACAATAAAAAGAAAAGGAAAAAAATGCTTATGTGAAGGAAGAAGTGAAGGAGTCAAATAGACAAATGGGCAAGACTATGTTTACTGTCAAAGCCATATAATGGAATGGGGCTGTGCAAGCATGCAGATGAACAGTTAGGAATGATCAGTCTGTACTTTGTGGGTTGCAGATGGAAATGAGCTGTTTTTGTGTCTTGATGTTTTAGTCCTGATGGACTTCAGACATCTGCGAGAGGGGAGGGTGACAAAAAGTTTGTGTTCTGGGTGAGAGGGATCGGCCACTACCTTCCTTGCTGGCCCCAGGGCCCTGGAGATGTACAGGTCCTGTAGGGATGGCAGATTGCAGTCGATCACCTCCACCAAGCCATGATCTGTTGGATGATGGTAGTCATGATGTCAGTGTATTGTATAAAAACTTGTCAAATCATCAGAATCATTACTAAAATCTGATCACGAATTCTGAGCTATGCTATCATCCATTTTGTGGAATATGCACCACCCAGTCAGTCCAGGGCACTCCAACAGCACTAAACAGCAGCTTCAGTGACAGTTTGTTTCACCCACTGTGTGTGAAGGAGAGGCACAGGAGGGCCCTTTCTTCCTGCCACTGTCAAACTATACCAGGGGTGACCAAGTTCGGTCCTCGAGAGCCACATTCCTGACACTCTTAGTTGTCTCCCTGCTCCAACACACCTGAATCCAATGAAAGGCTCATTAAAGGTCTGCTAACGAGTCTTTCATTGGATTGAGGTTTGAAGTCTTCTGAGTCAGTACTTCCTCAGAAGACTTCAAACCTCACTTGAACTGTCTTACTGACTACACTTTAATGTATATTGACTTATTAATTACAGTATTTAATAACTGAGTGCAATAACTGTCTTCATATGTGCAATACCCGTGTGTTTTCTATATGTGCAATAATATGTCTGCTTAACTGTGCTGTAAGTGTGTCTTACATTTTTTTTTTTTTGAGTATTTGCTCTTGTTCTCACTTTTTTTTCTGTTTCTGATATTTTGCTGTCACTTTTCTGCTGCAACATTACAAATTTCCTCACTGTGGGACAATAAATCTTATCTTAGTGACAAAAATACCTCTGTAAAAAATACCCCCAACCCCCCTGATAAACTCTAAGTTATTCTGCACACAGAGAAAAAAGTGGATGCAATCAAATTACACTCTGCTGCAGTGCGGGTAAGTAAGTCCCTTTGGCTGCTCCCTTGTTTTTCACTCAGGGTCGCCACAGCCAGTCCAAGGTGAGTCTGCATGTTAATTTGGCACGTTTTATGCCAGATGCCTTTCCTGACGCAACTCCACATTACATGGAAAAATGTGGCAGGGATGGAGTTTGAACTGGGGACCTTCTGCACTGAAACCAAGTGCATCAACGACTTGTCCACCACCCCTGACTCTGCTGCAGTGCGGGTGAGCAGCATAAATAAAGACTCTGCACATCCATAATGTTCCAGTTTGTCTCGCAGCCATCTGCACACTATCATTTATATCTCGGTGTAACTTTACATTTTGTGTGCAGTTGTGATCAGTTCAGAGTTACCAGTTGAGTTCACAGAGCCAAAACAAGTTCTGATTTTCCATTTATTATCTCCAAACCTGCAGAGGGATCTCTGCCTCCTTTCTATGCCAGGAAAGTCGCTCTACCCGCCAGAATGCAGTGTTTCGACTCCTAATGGGTTTAGAAGACTTTCTAACAGCAGCTTGTAGCATCTCGCACACACACACACACACACACACACACACACACACACACACACACACACACACACACACACACACACACACACACACACACACACACACACACACACACACACACACACACACACACACTTCAAACATTGTAACAGCCAGCTGGCCTCAACCCGCACATCTAAAACAAGCTAGATGTAGCTTCAGGAAAAGTGAGCAACAGGAACACATAAGGTATTCTGTATTTCCCAGCCCATTTTGAGTTGCTGTTAAAAGTCAAACATTAAGTAGATGTGGACCTTTTAAAACTGGAGCTCACTATCATGCTGAATGTGCATGTAACATAAAGTGTAGCACTTTGTATGTGCAGAACTCCTCCTGTCCCTCATGTGGTGAAACAGTCCTAAGAGCATATCGATAAGAAAGCTTAACTCTTGAGAATATCTTTTGAAGTCTGTCCTGCTGACAAGTTGCCTGCTCGCTCAGCTGTTTCAATCAAGCAGAAACCCACACTACTCTTTAAAACTATGTTTAAACAACATCTGTACTTTATTTTTAAATACAACCCCAATTCCAATGAAGTTGGAATGTTGTGTAAAATGAAAATAAAAACAGAATGCAATGATTTGCAAATCCTCTTCAACCTATATTCAATTGAATACACCACAAAGACGAGACATTTAATGTTCAAACTGATAGACTTTTTTGTTTTTGTGCAAATATTTGCTCATTTTGAAATGGATGCCTGCAACACATTTCTAAAAAGTTGGAGCGGGGCAATAAAAGACTCGGAAAGTTGATGAACGTTCAAAGAACACCTAACTGGAAACAGGTAAGTGTCATGATTGGGTATAAAAGGAGCATCCCCAAAAGGCTCAGCTGTTCACAAGCAAAGATGATGTGAGGATCACCACTTTGTGAACAACTGCGTGAAATAATAGTCCAGTTGAAGAACAACTGTTGGTCAATGTTCAATTGCAAGGAATTTAGGGATTCCATCATCTACAGTTCATAATATAATCAGAAGATTCTGAGAAACTGGAGAACCTTCTACATGTAAGCAGCAAGGCTAAAAACAAACATTGAATGCCCGTGACCTTTGATCCCTCAGGCAGTACTGCATTAAAACCGACATCATTGTGTAAAGGATCTTACCATGTGGGCTCAGGAACACTTCATAAAACCATTGTCAGTTAACACAGTTCGTCACTTCATCTACAAGTGCAAGTTAAAACTCGACCATGCAAAGTGAAAGCCATACATCAACAACATCCAGAAATGGCGCCGCCTTCTCTGGGCCCGAGCTCATTTGAAATGGACAGAAGCATGTGGAAAAGTGTGCTGTGGTCTAATGAGTCCACATTTCAAATTGTTTTTGGAAATCATGGACGTCATGTCCTCCGGACAAAAGAGTCAAGAGACCATCCAGATTGTGACCAGCACAAAGTTCAAAAGCCAGCTTCTGTCATGGTATGGGGTGTGTTAGTGCCCATGGCATGGGCAACTTATACATTTGTGATGGCACCATCAATGCTGAAAGGTACATCCAGGTTTTGGAGCAACACATGCTGCCATCCAAGCCAAGTCTTTTCAGGGATGTCCCTGCTTATTTCAGCGAGACAATGCCAAGCCACATTCTGCACGTGTTCCACCAGCATGGCTTCGTAGTAAAAGAGTGTGGGTACTAGACTGGCCTGCCTGCAGTCCAGACCTGTTGCCCATTGAAAATGTGTGGCACATTATGAAGTGCAAAATACGACAACGGAGACCCCGGACTGTTGAACAACTGAAGTCATACATCAAACAAGAATGGGAAAGAATGCCACCTGCAAAGCTTCAACAATTAGTGTCCTCAGTTCCCAAATGCCTATTGTTGTTGGAAGGAAAGGTGATGTAACACAGTGATAAACATACCACTTTTTTTGAACCGTGTTGCAGGCATCCATTTCAAAATGAGCAAATATTTGCACAAAAACAATAAAGTTTGTCAGTTTGAACATTAAATATCTTGTCTTTGTGGTCTATTCAATTATTTCCTTTATTTACCCAGGTAAAAAACTCATTGTGCTTGACATCTCTTTTCCAAGAGTGACCTGGCCAAGACAGCAGCCAAAACATTGTTACAGCGATGAGACAAGACAACAAACACAATTTCACACAAGAGTAAAACAATTAAAACCATTAAGACCATTAAAAACCACAGTGAAATTCAGCATGTACTAGAAGCAGTCACAATGGCCAATAATGTTAGTTTCACATTCCTTCAAAAGAGATTTAAATTCACCCAAAGTCACAGGATCTGTTAATTTCACATCCTTTTGGAGTTTGTTCCAAGAAGCGGGGGCAGCATATCTGAAAGCAGTTTTTCCCAGTTCAGTTCTCACCCGAGGAACTGACATCTGAAATGTTTGTTGGGAACGTAGGCCGTAAGATGGTTGATTTTTAAACATATATACACACAGATAAGATGGCAGGAGCCCAAGAATACATTTATAGACAAATAAAAATCAGTGTGACAATCTACGAGCAGACAGAGATGGATACTCGGCTGTAGAATACAGTGTACAGTGGTGAACACGGTTTCCACAACCAGTGATAAAACGCAAAGCACTATGATACACACTGTCCAATTTCTTGAGGTGCTGTAAAGTTGCATTCATGTACAATAAATCTCCATAATCCAACAAAGGTAAAAAAGTTACAGAAATTAGACGCTTTCTTACAAGAATTGAAAAACAGGATTTGTTCCGAAAGAAGAAACCCAATTTCAAATTTAGTTTTCGAACTAGGCCCTCAATATGGGGTTTAAAAGACAAATCTTGGTCAATTAATAAGCCGAGGTACCTGTAAGTTGACACAATTTCTATCTCTGTGCCCTCGGTGCTTTTTATCTTGTGGAGATTTGCGGGTAACCATTTAGCATTTGAAAAAAGCATTATTTTTGATTTGTCTGCATTTAAAACCAGTTTAAGATTCATCAAATGAGACTGAATTATATTAAAAGCCGACTGTAAAACTGCAAACGCTTGTTCAACTGTGGCAGAAGAACAATAGATAACGGTATCATCTGCGTAAAAATGACAAAATGTATTGGATATATTACAGCAGAGATTATTAATGTAACAGTGGGCCTAGGACAGATCCTTGGGGAACCCCTTTTGTTATGGGAAGAAACGGAGAGAAAGACCCTGAGAAATGAACGGATTGCATCCTCCCTGATAAGTAATTACTAAACCAGCCCAGAGCTTCTTTAGAAAAGCCAATCACAGAGAGTCTGTTTAAGAGAATGGCATGATCAACGGTATCGAAGGCCTTTGACAGATCAATAAAAAGTGCAGTGCAATATTTTTTACTGTCAACAGCCTCAATTATGTCATTGAGAACTTTCACAGCAGCGGTCATTGTGCTGTGTCCTTTTCTAAAACCTGATTGATTATTAATTAAAATGTGATTTTCTTGTAGATACTGTTTAAGCTGGTCTGCAACAAACTTTTCAAGAATTTTAACTAAAACGCATAATTTTGAAATGGGCCTGTAGTTATTTAAAACTGATGAATCCCCTTCCTTTAAAAGAGGAAGAACATATGCAGTCTTCCACACAACAGGAATGATATTGTTAGTCAGACTGAGATTGAACAGATGTGTGAGGGGCTCAGAAATAAATTCTGCAGATAATTTAAGAAAATGAGAATCCAGATTATCAGGACCTGCAGATTTAGCAGCATCTAATTGCTTTAGTGCTCTGTGAACCTTGACTTGTGTTAAAGGCCTCAAAACAAATGATTGGGAAACATTTTGTGATGGTGAAAGGGAGTAACTATTCGAGTGGTTTGAGTTTGGATACAAAGACTCAAATAGAAAGCTGGATGAAACAAAGTGATTATTAAAACAAGATAGAATTTCTGATTTATCAGTAATAAATTGTGAATTACTGACAATATGAGTTGGGAAATCATTAGTTTGGATTTTTCCAAAAGTTGATTTTATTGCTTTCCAGAATTTCCTTGGATCATTGAGGCTCTTTGTTGTTTGGGACAAGTAAAACTCAGATTTGGCCTTTTTAATTAAAGCGGTACACCGATTTCTGAGCTGTCGGAAACTGACCCAGTCTGTCTCTGACTTGTTTTTCTCGCCCGGGCCCAGGCTTCATCCCTTTCTTTTAAAAGATTGGACAATTCAGTTGAAAACCAGGGGTTGAAGCGGCCCTTGACCCGAAATTTATGAAACGGTGCATGTCTATCAATAATTTCTGTAAAAGCATCATAAAAGTATTTCCATGCCAGTTCTACCGAGTCAATAATAAAAATTCTGTTCCAATCAAAAGCCCATAGGTCATGGAAAAAGGCCTGTTCACTAAAATGTTTGAAATCACGCTTTAAAATAATTTGGGGTTTTGTTTTGGGTAGTTTGGTTTCCCTGACTGTAGCAATACCACAATGGTCACTGATGTCATTGACAAAAATTCCAACCGCGGAGTACTTATCTGGGGCATTAGTTAAAAACAGGTCCAGTAAGGATGAATTAGAGAGCCGTTTGGGATTTGGTCTGGTTGGGCCAGATATTCAATTGAATATAGGTTGAAGAGGATTTGCAAATCATTGTATTTTGTTTTTATTTACATTTTACACAATGTCCCAACTTCAGTGGAATTGGGGTTGTAATATCTGAGCTTTGTGACACCACAGAGCATGTATTTGAAATAAATTGATAAAGGGGAAATCTGCATTACCTGCAGCATTTGTTCAACTGGTCCAGGAACCAAGTACCATCTTTTCAAATACTTTTTTCCTCTAAAATCTGTGCAGGTCTTTTTGAGATAAAGTCTTCACAATCGCATTGGGACACAGGGCTGATTACATAAGTTCCAACCATCCCCTCCTGCTTGGCAGAAGTAATAAAGCCCATAATGCATATTTAAAACAGATGCAGCCTCCTCAATTCAGTGCTTTGCAAGTCTCATATTTCACCTGTGTGCAGACCTTCACTGATGTAGATTACATAAATCAAGTCTGCCCCAGCTTATCATAACACCATTGCCATGACAACCACTTGTTCCAAAGACTTCTTGCTGTACCAGATGTTAGAGATTCATATACACTAAAGCACAACCCCAAATCAGATTCATCCATTCACTCTGACCTACATTTAATTACAGACAATATAAATGCAAGATATTTCATGTCTTGTGTGGTCAACTTCCATTCCTTTGATAAAATATCATAACATAATATTGATTCCTGCATTTCAGGCCTACAACATATTCCAACAAAGTTGGGGTGTTAAAGCATTTACCATTTTATAAGGCAAAAGCCTTTCCTTCTCACAACACTTAAAAGATGTTTTGTCACTGAGGATACCAAGTGATGAAACATTTCAGGGGTTATTTTGTCCAGTTCCTGATGCAAACATGTCTTAAGATGTGCAACACTACAGGGTTGTTCCTTTTTTTTTTGTTTCAAAATTCTCCACACATTCTCTATTGTTGATAGGTCAGGACTGCAGGACTGCCTGTTCGGTACCTCTACCATCTTATTCCGCCACAGTGTATTTGCAATGTGTGCAGAATGTGGTTTTGCATTGTCTTGTTGGAAAAATACATGGGCATCCATGGAAAAGAGTGCACCTGGAAAGTATTTACAGTGCTTCACATTTTTCACATTTTATGTTACAGCCTGATTCCAAAATGGATGAAATTCATTTTGTTCCTCAAAATTCTACACACAATACCCTGGCTTATAAGGACAATGTGAAAAAAGATATTTTTTGAGATTTTTGTAAATTTTTGTTTAACCGGGTGGAAAACTTAATGCACTTTACCTTTAACACCACCAGAGGGCATTTTGTATTTGGGATTCTCCCTTGGATCACGTGAGATTTTGGAGCTTTATAAAAGGTGACCACGAAATTTGGGACGTCCTCTCGTCTTCCTGGTTGTGACATGCAGCAGCTGTCTGAGAGCAATGTCTCTGAGTTTTTGAGGTAAATAAATCATCATCATGTTGTTTTATAGGAAATATAGAGTCAGATGCATTTGAGAGGGTTCATTATGTGTATATGTCACTGTTCTGTGCTCAAATATGACTGTAGACAGTGGATGGTTCTGGGAAACACTGAGGACTTTGGCGGTGGTGAGCCTGTAAAATAGGCCGCAGTTGAGGGCCCACGTTATTGGTAGGATGTTTATCCTGCATGTAATGAAAGTTGCACATGTAAAGTTTTCTACAGAAGGAGGAAAATATTCAGAATGCTAACTGTAGGTTGTCTGTTTTGTTTAAAGGAGAGAGAGAGAGAGAGAGCCGCTGCAGTTATTTTCTTTCCTCCATTTGTTTTAGTGTTTTCTTTTTCCTATTTTGAGTAAACAGCTATTCCATTTTGTGTAGCTGTAGATTTCTGAGAATGTGACCGTTTGTGGCTGCATTCCTGCAAATTTGGATAAAAGGGGTCAGTCAGTGTTGCAGGGTAAAAACAGAACCCTGGGTCTTAGTGATCACTTGCTGGTTTTATTTATTTTAATAAAGATTTTGTATTTTCATTTTGTAAAAATTGTAACCAAAATTGCTAATTTATTTTGTTCAGAATTAAAGAACCACAAAAGACAATTCTTGTGTCCTGTGCATGGTAAATTTTGCTAGGCTCCACAATCTGGTACCAGGAGTGGGTTTCTGCAAAATTGGTGATTGGAATGCAATTTTAGTTTTAAGTGAATTGGGCTTTAAGGTGAAAGGAGGAAAGAAGTAACTGTAGTGGTGGAGACTCCTGGTGGTAGATATCCACGGCGAGGCAATCCTGGAGCTGTAAGCAGAGGACCAATTGTGCAGATCAGATGGTAATGAGGGGCCAGATCCTCCTTGGAGGATAACGCAGCACAGCTCAGGAGACTCCTGAGAAAATCTTTTTGTTTTTGGACTTTGAGTACACAGCCTTTAGACATTTCATCATGTCCGAGGCGGGCAGTGATGATGAACAGAGCCCAAGTCAAAATACAGAGATGGCCCCTGTTGTTGATACTCAGGCCAAGTTACATGAACCGAGTAACAAGCACAATGAAGTTATGGCAAAAATAACTGCTTTGAGTAACGGGTCTAATAGGTCATATGTGTATCTGCCACGAGAGCGCTCCATTCAGCCTTTTAGTGGGGATGTGACCATTGATGGGTGTTCTGTTGATGAATTTCTTGATGAAGTACACCAAGCCATCTGGACTAGGGGTGTAAACAAAGAGGAACATTAGGGGTTCAGCGCTCGAAGAGGTCAGGTTATGTACTGATGGCAAATTGAACAAGCCAGATGAAATTTTAAATTTTCTCAGGGATGCTTATAGTGAGAGGCGCGGTGTACCTCAGCTGTTACAGTCTTTGTATAGTTGCCACCAGCTGGAGGTTGAGGATTTTTTGAGTACTCGCACACATTGTCCCAGATCCTTCGTTCAGTCTTAAAACAAAAACCCGATGCAGTAACTAACAGCAAAATGGCGGTCAGAGACCAGTTCGTGGAAGGAGTCAGGTATGCTCGTCTCAGGAGAGAGCTTCGGAAGATGGTGCGGGAGAAAACAGAATCCATACTTCTTGAAGTGCGTCAGGAAGCTGTTGCTTGGTCCCAGGAAGACAGACCATGTAACACTAAACTTTCCAAGAGTAGGAACATTTTGGGTAACAGTGTGGGTGAGGGAGTCCGGGGTACAAGTAGAGTACAAGAAAAGTCATCTGCCACACTAGATGAAATCCTTAAAGTGGTGTCTGAGCAAGGTAAGGTTATTGGAGAGCTAGCGAATGCAGTGAGGGAAAGTGTCACTGTCAGAGGAAGGTCATACAACAGTGAGAAACACCGACTAAAGTTTCACTTCACAGAAGATGGAAAGCCTGTTTGTTTCAAGTGCAGGGGACTAGGACACATTGCTCGGGAATGCAAATCGGTCAAGCAAGGAAGTCGTTCCACTGCCAGTAATGCACCTAATTAGGGAAACTAGCTTCCTCGGTTGCCAGGAGCCGGGCATTCTGAGGTGAGACCAAAGGCTCAAAGAGACCCTTACTCATGAGAGGTTTCTCAAACATGCGGTTGGTGAGTGTCCTGAGGTGGAAATTGAGGTGGTTGGAGTCAAGACTAGGACTCTGTTAGATACTGGGAGCCAGGTTAGCACCATCTCTGAATCCTTTGTCCAGCACCACTTACTGGCTGAGAATGAAGACCTAACCTCCACAGCTAAATGGCTGAAATTAACTGCAGCTAACTCATGGCCAATACCTTACATAGGTTACATTGAGCTAGACGTACAGGCCATGGGATTAACTGTGCCGGAGTGTGTGTTTTTGGTAATGAGGGATACCCCCCCCCCCCCCCCCCAAGTCCACACAGGGCCAGGGAAGCTAGAGCTGAGAAAAAGTTTTACCTTGTAGGCCTGGCGTACGCCAGGCCTGGCGGTCCGCAGCTGGACCACCAGGCCTGGCCTTTATATCGGCTTTACGTAGCTTGAGTCGAAGGCCAAAGCAAACAAGTGAGTTTTTAACAAAGACTTGAAGATGTTTAAAGACGGGGCCATGCGAACATTCAAAGGAAGCCCGTTCCAGAGTCTTGGAGCTGGAGAGTTTCTGGTGCCTGTAACCAAATTGGTTGCAACCAAATTGCCTCTGCCCGGGTACAGTGGAAGATAAATTTGCAGATTGTCAGCAAAGCAGTGAAAAGAAATATTATATTTTCTAAAAACTGACCCGAGTGGCAGCATATACAGAGAAAACAGTAAAGGGCCCAAAATGAAACCCTGTGGTACTCCGCATTTAAGTGGAGCAACAACAGACGAATAAGGGCCAAGACGCACAGCAAATGGCAGATTTTCCAAATAGGATGTAAACCAACGTAAGGCAGTGCCTTTATTGCCAACATGGTTTTCAAGACGCAAGAGCAGAATTTCATGGTCAACTGTGTCAAACGCTGCCATTAAATCTAAAAGAATTAAAACAACAGAATGACCAGAATCAACAGTTAAAATTAAGTCGTTAAAGACACTTAAAAGTATAGTTTCTTTGCTATGATGTAACTTAAAACCAGAATAAAATTTTTTGAGAATGCCATTAGCCTCCAAGTACGTTTGAATTTGTTTAAAAATCAAATTCTCCAATATTTTGGACAGAAAAGGCAACTTCGAAATTGGCCTATAATTTGCAAGGACTTCCGAGTCTAAATTTTGCTTTTTAAGCAAGGGCTGAACAACCACATGCTTAAAAGAACTATGGACACAGGCGGATATCAGTGATATCAGAAAAGGCAGAGGTTGAAGCCCTGATGGCAGATATTTTATCAATAAAAAAAGTTAAGAAAGCTATGACACAAAGTTTGAGAGTGAGCAACACTGTTTAACTCCACAGGTTTCACTAATTTGTTTAAAACATTAAACAGGACCTGGGGTCTCTTAGTATTTGACACATTTAAATTTGAAAAGTAATCAGCTTTCGCAGATTTGACTGTTCTCTGATAATTTGACAAACAGTCCCTTAAAATATCCAGTGGCACACGAAGCTTGTCCTTTTTCCACCTCCTTTCAGCCCTTCTACATTCTCGCCTAAGTGCACGAGTGGTGTCATTTAACCAAGGCTCAGCTGCAGCCTTTTAGATTTTCAAAGGCACAAGCAGATCTAAAATAGAGATGCAAGTTGAATTAAACATTTCCATAGTCTCTTCAACTGAGCTACTTGACAAGTCCAGAGTTGGCACCAGGGAAATAAATGCGCTCAAAAATTCCTCTGCCGTTGAAGAGTTAATTACGCGCCGCGTACGCATCAGGGCACACGGCATAGATGGAGCACAGGGCAATTTTACTGAAAATAAAACAGGAAAATGGTCTGAAATCTGCGTTGTACAGAGGTCCTCAATGTAAACACTCATGCCATAAGACAGAACAAGATCAAGAGAGTGTCCTTTCTCATGCGTCGTCCCAGTGACCCACTGCGTAAGATTAAAAGAGTCAATAGTATTTAAAAAGTCCTTGACCAGAGGCTTAGATTCACAGCAGACATGTATGTTAAAATCACCAACTATTAAAAAACGGTCACACTTAAGAACAATTTCAGCCACAAAGACAAGGTAGCTGCGGTGAAAGATTGGCCAGTGCCTAACACTGTTAAGAACCTCAGGTCATTTTTAGGATTTTGTAGCTACTACAGAAGGTTTCTGCAAAGATTTTCCCAGATGGCAGGTCCCTTACATGAAGTAGTAAACATTTGTGTGAAAGAAAACAATCCCGCTAAATCTAAGCGTCTGTTTGACAGTGTATGGACCCCAGCATGTCAAAAGTCCTTTGAACAACTCAAAGAGGGACTTACTAGCTCACCCTTACTTGCGTACGGCAACTTTTTTCTTCCATTTGTTGTGGAGACAGATGCCAGCAGTTTAGGGTTGGGTGCAGTTCTTTATCAGGTGCAAGGAGGCAAAAAGAGTGATAGCATATACTAGCCGGAGGTTGAGGAATGCAGAGAAAAATGACAGAAACTATAGCAGTATGAAGCTAGAGCTTCTTGCACTCAAGTGGGCTGTGTCTGAAAAATTTAGAGGGTACCTGTTGGGCTCTAAATTTACAGTGATAATGGATAACAACCCGTTGTGCCAAGTTAATTCAGCAAAACTAGAAGCTATTGAACAGCGCTGGGTTGCTCAGTTAGCGCCCTTTGATTTTGAAGTGCAGTGCCCTCATTAGCAGGGGAGCCACAGCCAGCAGGCGATGATGGGGAGTTTGATGGGTATGTGTCCATTTATAATGTGGTCATGAGAGGATCAGTTTTGGAGCCAGACTTGGTCAGGGCAGGTGTGAAGTGTTGTCAGGTGAGGCAGGCTCATGTTACTGCAGACTGCAAGACTGTTGTCTTAGTGACTCTCAGGGCAATACACCTACTCTGCCAGGCTACTCTAAGGATGAGTTGAAACAGTTTCAGAACTCTGACCATATACTCAAGTCCTTTAGGAAGTTTTGGGAGCAGCAGAAAAAACCCACCCACCAGCAGAGAAGCAATTTAGCCAAGCCTTTTATCTCTGTACTCAGATAGTGGCCCAGGGTTAAAGAGATTGAGGGATTGCTGTATCATGTCACTGAGGATGAACACCTAGAAGTTAGCAGCTCCTGTTGCCAGCGTGTTTAAAGGATGCTGTATTAAAGAGTGTGCATGACCTCATGGGACATCAGGGGATAGAACGCACACAGAACCTACTGAGACAGAGGTGTTTCTGGGTCGCAATGTATGAGGATGTGGAAAAGTGGGTTAAAGAGTGCCAGAGATGTGTGCTCACTAAGCTGCCCCAGCCAAAGATACATGTTCCCAGAAAAACATTTCTAGCCACAAGACCGCTTGAAGTTGTTGCTGTAGACTTTACATGCTAGAGCTGGCTTGTGATGGGCAAGAAAATGTGTTAGTGGCTACTGATGTGTTTACTAAGTTCACACAGGCTTCCCTACACGTGAACAAAAAGTGGATACAACTGCTAAAGTTGTCCTTCATGAGTGGTTTATGAAGTATGGTGTGCCAGAGAGATTACATTCAGACCAAGGCAGGAACTTTAAGAGTGGGGTGATGCAGGAATTGTACAAGTTGTATGGTGTTAAGAAAACTCACAGCACCCCACATTGCCCACAGGGAAATGCACAGTGTGAGCATTTCAATAGGACACTCCACGACCTATTACGCACCCTGCCACGAGAAAAGAAACGCCACTGGCCGGAGCATTTGCCAGAACTTGTTTATGCCTACAATGTCACCCTTCATGCCACCAGGACACTCACCATCGTATCTCCTGTTTGGAGTGCACCCACAGCTTCCTGTTGATGTGTTGTTAGGCCAGGAGCAGGTGCTGGACAGAAAACATGACTGGCTAGTGGTTCATCAGGAAGGGCTAAATGATGCCCATGACAGAGCCAGACAACAGGCTGAACAAAAAGCTGCGGAAAGATTGGAGTTTGACCAGGGTAAGGTGTATTGTCCCCCTGTTGAAGTGGGTCAGCTCGTTTATCTGGCCACAGGGCAGAAATAAAATTGCTGTACATAGGGTCTCTGTGTGTGGATGTTCGCGTGTTTGTGGCCGTCACCACAATTCGGTTTTTGGGTGCTCTTAAGAGGATTAACACTACAGTGTTCTGGATTAGGGTATGGATGCTAACTAATTAAACAACAGACTGTTGCTGTCACTGTTTGTTCATGTGTGGTTGTTTGTCATGGTATGTCGTATGGTTGGGGCCCCGTCTCCTCGGTACCTCACGTCACAGTTATTGTCTTCACCACTTGTCTCTCGTTCTTGTCTGTCTTTGTGTTGTTTTGGTGGTCAGCACTTCCTGATAAAAGCTGTCGGTTGGCTTTGAGTAGGGCGTTGTAGGCTGATCGGGAAGGGTGGATGGGGGTCACACACAAACCACATTCACTCATGCACTACATACCTTCTGGCTTGCAAGAATAAATTGCATATATGTGTATTAATGTTCATAAATGGTTCCGCCAGTGTGGCACTTACCATTACTATATATGCATACAGGGGAAGAAAAAAAAAAATTAAATAAGGATGTTTTTGATTGTTGGAGGAAACCAGAGTGTCTGGAGGAAATCCACGCAGACACGAGGAGAACAAGCAAAACTTTGCACTGTTAGGAACTAGTGCTAACCACCAAGTGACATTGCATGTCAGAGCACAAACCAAGTATAAAATCAAAGGAATTGTCTGTAGACTTCTGAGATGTTTCTGCTGCTTTGAAGGTCTCAGTGAGCAAAGTGGCCTCATCATCCCTAAATGGAAGAATTTTGGATCCACCAGGACTCGTCCTAGAGTGGGCCACCTGTCTAAACTGAGCAATTGGGGGGGAGGGACCATAGTCAGGGAAGTGACCAAGAACCCGCTCACTCCTCTGTGGAGAAAGGAGAACCTTCTAGGAGGACAACTATCTCTGCAGCAATCCACCAATTAGGACTGTATGGTACAGTGGTCACACAGAAGCCACTCCTTAGTTAAAGGCACAGGGCAGCCCGTCTGGAGTTTGCCAAAAGACACCTGAAGGACTCTCAGACCATGAGAAACAAAATTCTCTGGTCTGATGAGACAAAGATTGAACTTGTTGGTGTGAAAGCCAGGCATCATGAATGGAGGAATTCAGGCACTGGTCATCACCTAGCCGATGCCATCCGTACACTGAAGCATGGTGGTGGCAGCATCATGCTGTGGGGATGTTTTTCAGCAGCAGGAACTGGGAGACTAGTTTGAGGATTGAGGGAAAGATCAATTCAGCAATGTACAGAGACATCCTGGATTAAAACCTGCTCCAGAGCACTCATGACTTCAACAAAGGGGGGGCCGTTCATCTTTCAGCAGGACAATGACCCTAAGCACACAGCCAAGATATCAAAGGAGTGGCTTCACAACAACTCTGTGGATGTCCTTGAGTGGCCCAGCAAGAGCCCAGACCTCACTCTGTTTGAACAACTCTGGAGAGATCTGAAAATGGCTGTGTACTGACGCTCCCCATCCAGCCTGTTGGAGCTTGAGAGGTACTGCAAAGAGGAAAACTGCCCAAAGATAGGTGTGCCAAGCTTGTGGCATCATATTCAAGATGAATTGAGGCTGTAATTGCTGCCAAAGGTGCATCAACAAAATATTGAGCAAAGGCTGTTAATACTTATGTACATGTGATTTCTTAGTTTTTTTTTTTTTTTTCAACAAATTAGCAAAACAAAAATCATTTTATCATCATGGGGTGAGTAGAATTTTGAGGGGACAAATTCACTCCATTTTAGAAAAAGGCTGTAACATAACAAAATGATTTCTCTGAACACAATACACATTTTCACTGTGTGACGAGCCAACCAATGTCTAAGCTCAGAAATGTCGCCACCACTTCTGGATAAGGTTTACACAAACTGTAAAGTTTTAAGTGACTTACGTTAATGTTATAGAACAAAAACAAAGAGTTCACCACGCTTCTGTATAGCACAAACAAATCTGGTGCAACCAGATAGGACTAATTTGTAAAAGAGAAAAATAACTGGTGCAACACAGAAATAAGTGCCAGAAAATTTAATAAGGTGCTGAAAGCAAAAATGCACAACGGGACTAATGTTTTGATGTGAGAGTCACATCTTCCTCAGAGTCCTGGACTCCACCTTATTAAATTTTCTGGCACTTATTTCTGTGTTGCACCAGTTATTTTTCCCTTTTATGTTAATGTTACTCTGTGTCATAGTGCTTGACAAAGGTTTCCCAAAGTAATCCCTTGCCCACATTGTTATATCAGCTATTGATGAATGACTACTCTTGGCAACATGCTGTCTGATTGATCACTGGTGTTCATTTAAGGCTTTCAACCTTGTCCTTTCCACACTGAAATTCTGAGTTCTTCAACTGTTTGATAATATTATGCGCTGTAAATATACAAATCCCTTCCAGTCTTTCTTTGAGGAACACCTTTTAACATTTTATTAATTTTCTCACACATATGTTGACAAACTGGAGATCCTCAGCTCATTGCCTTTTTATGAATACTGCATTTATACCAAATCATGAAAATAATCACCTGTTGGTATCACTTATTCAAAATAACCTTTAATTTGTTTTTGTTTTTTAAAACCTCATTACTAGTGATAAATTTCCCCTGTCCCAAATGGTTTTGGAATGTGTTACAGGCCTTAAATGCAGAAACGGATGTATATTAACAAATGAAATGATGTTGATCTGTTCAGATGGATGCATGGTGCAGTTTAACTCACTGACAAATAATATCTAAACCTTTTCACACTAGTGCCACACAGTAATTTCTTCCAGGCCTGTGTTGAATTTTAGCAACACTTCTTCCACTCGTGCATGCAAACAAGACAATAACAATGAAATAAACAATGAAATTGATGACAACTGTGTAGGCATGGTCATCATTACTGGCACCCCTATATTTTGAGGACACATTTTAAGATATGTTAAAATTACAGTGGGTAAAATAAGTATTGAACACAGGGCTGGATCCAGAGTGAAATTCTGACAGATGCATTTTTGCCCAATGATAAAATAAAAAATTGTATGCGTATTGTTATTCAATAATCTTCATTCTTTTATTTGGCTTTTTCTTATCGTGCACCCGCTCTGTGGAACGGTCTTCCTGCGACCCTAAGACAGTCGGAGTCGTGGACATTTTTAAGTCAAGACTTAAAGCCTATTTTTATTCTCTTTCTTATGAAACGTTTTTTTATTTTTTATCTGCTTTATTCTTTTACTTCTGTTTTTAATTATGTATTTGAATTTTTTTAATTTGTATTCATTTATTTTAATTTTTTATGTTGAACTGTTCTATGTGAGGCGCCTTGAGATGGATTTTGTTGTGATTTGGCGCTTTATAAGCCAATTAAATTGAAATTGAACAACATTTTATTGAGTCTTAAAGAAAATAAATATGAAATTGGTCACTGAATTCTTAAACTTTGGACATAATAAACTCTACATGGTGGATCCTTGATCTCTGGACATAAATAGGAATAAACAAAATCTGTAGTTTTGTCAAAAGCATTTCCTTTCAGATATTATTGGCATGAATGTCTTGCCATATATCTGAGCTGAGCATCTCATTTTGGGAGGAAAAAACGTTTTAGTCGATTGTAGCTTCTTGTCTGAATTACAACGTTTGTAAGAGGTGTCATTTTATTTAAAGTGGCAATTCATTTTGAAGTTATTAATTCCAACTGGACTCTGTCTCAGCAGAGAGCCGTACATTTGGAGCTGTGCCAACGGAATGGAGGACGATTCTCATTTCTTGACTGCAACAAGAGTCTCAGTTAGTGACTTTAATACACACAAAAGTGACTCACGGTATTGTATTGGCTTTGGGAGGGGTTAAGAAGTGGACTTGCCGTTTCTGAAGAGCAGCAAATCAAAGAACCAACGAGCTAGTGGTTCGAAGCATTGCTTCAATGGTTCATGCTTGCAAGTGGATTCGCACTGCAGAAACGGTTGATTACAGACCCGCTGCAGACCAAACCCTGAATATCCAACTTTATTTGTACATCCGTATGCCTCTGAAACTTGGAAAAATCCATATAATTTACAGACAATCCGTATAGGTTGACAGGTATGGTCAGAAAACCACCAAAAATGTAATTTCAGTCGTCATAGAATGCCTTTCAAACACACTATTGTCTGAAAACTATTTATAAACCACTCACCCTTTCTTGCTGAAATAAGCGCCCAATTTTCCTTGCACAACTTTTTCCTCGATGCCATGATCATTGACTCGACTGACACTATGTTTGTTTGATCCGATTTGAATGCATACACCTGCGTGGTGCATTGTGGGATCAAATCAAAAGCTGTGTTCACCGCGGGGACACGTTCGGCACTATTCGGGATTACTCAAGGTTTTGTTTTACAGATGACCAACGATGTGTAAAAAAATCTGACTGATCCAACTGCATCGGTCCAAACCAGTCTGGATCTGTGCCTGGAACACGTCACCATTTCTCTCAGTAAACATATTTCTAAAGGTGCTATTGAGACGAAATTTTAACCATATGTCAGTAACAATCCAAGTAATCCATACAGTAGTGTTCAGAATAATAGTAGTGTTATGTGACTAAAAAGATGAATCCAGGTTTTGAGTATATTTCTTATTGTTACATGGGAAACAAGGTACCAGTAGATTCAGTAGATTCTCACAAATCCAGCAAGACCAAGCATTCATGATATGCATACTCTTAAGGCTATGAAATTGGGCTATTAGTTAAAAAAAAGTAGAAAAGGGGGTGTTCACAATAATAGTAGCATCTGCTGTTGACGCTATAAACTCAAAACTATTATGTCCAAACTGCTTTTTTAGCAATCCTGTGAATCACTAAACTAGTATTTAGTTGTGTAACCACAGTTTTTCATGATTTCTTCACATCTGCGAGGCATTAATTTTGTTGGTTTGGAACCAAGATTTTGCTCATTTACTAGTGTGCTTGGGGTCATTGTCTTGTTGAAACACCCATTTCAAGTGCATGTCCTCTTCAGCATAAGGCAATTATATTGACATATCCAAACTGATCCATGATACCTGGTATGCAATATATAGGCCCAACACCATAGTAACACCCCACACCAAGGGAGTTTTTCCTTCCCACTGTCGCCAAGTGCTTGCTCACAGGGGGTCGTTTTGACCGTTGGAGTTTTTACGTAATTATTGTATGGCCTTGCCTTACAATATAAAGCGCCTTGGGGCAACTGTTTGTTGTGATTTGGCGCTATATAAATAAAATTGATTGAATTGATTGATAGTAGGAGAAACATGCCCATATAATGATGCTTGCACCACCATGCTTCACTGTCTTCACTGTGAACTGTGGCTTGAATTCAGAGTTTGGGGGTCATCTCACAAACTGTCTGTGGCCCTTGGACCTAAAAAGAACAATTTTACTCTCATCAGTCCACAAAATATTCCTCAATTTCTCATTAGGGCAGTTGATGTGTTCTTTGGCAAATTGTAACCTCTTCTGCACATGTCTTTTATTAAACAGAGGGACTTTGCGGGGGACTGTTGCAAATAAATTAGCTTCACACAGGCATCTTGTAACTGTCACAGCACTTACAGGTAACTCCAGACTGTCTTTGATTATCCTGGAGCTGATCAGTGGGTGAGCCTTTGCCATTCTGGTTACTCTTCCATCCATTTTGATGGTTGTTTTCCGTTTTCTTCCACGCGTCTCTGTTTTTTTTTTTTTTGTCCATTTTAAAGCATTGGAGATCTTTGTAGATAAACAGCCTATAATTTTTTTGCACCTGCGTATAGGTTTTCCCTCTCCAATCAACTTTTTAATCAAACTATGCTGTTCTTCTGAACAATGTCTTGAACATCCCATTTTCCTCAGGCTTTCAAAGAGAAAAGCATGTTCAA